>NC_041388.1:4205947-4265973 GCF_002162155.2 Triticum dicoccoides | reverse complement strand
GGTGGACCTTTCCATGATGAATACCGGAGTTTTTAATAAATTCAATTATTACGTTTTTTGGATTTTTAGTTCACCATGTGTATGGGACCCGGTGAGTGCAAAGTCAAAGGGCTAGATCTCGTGGTCAAACTCTAAAGGGTTAGCAATGCCACCGGATTGTCGCACCGGGCCCTCATACATGTCGTACGGTGTTGGCATGTCCGAAGAGGCAGCACGCGTCTCCGGGGTGTGCCCCCCCCCCTCACGGACGGCGCCGTCACCGGCACCTGGAGGGGAGGAACGGACGCGTCGGGTCTATACGGAGGGGATCTTGCCATGGGTCTGGCCCGGATGTTGCTCCAAAGTGTTCCTATGGGCTGACCTAACACAACCGGGTGAATATGTCCACTGGTCAAAGCCCATCCGTGCAAAGTCAAAGGGGTAGATCCCGTGGTCAAACACTACAGGGTTAGGCGGGACGGGGGCCCTAGGGGGGTAGCAATGCCACCGGAGCGTCGCACCGGGACCTCATACAAGCCGCGTGCCGGGTGCCTACGCCTGCCACCATGCTTCTACAACCTTAGGAGGGCCACCGCAACACCTGGCGGCATTGCTACCCCCTAGGTACCCCGTCCCGTCTAACCCTGACACAGACGACCATCAGATCTATCCCTTTGACTTTCGCTGGACGTAGTTTGACCGGTGGACCTTCTCACCTTGTTGTCATAGCCCAGCCATAGCTACACCCCCAACACAGTCCCGGCACAACCCACCCCATGATTCCCTCTGCGTCGGCCTGACGTGGCCGTTTTCCCACCTCCGGGGCACGGCGGCATCGACGCCCGTGAGGGGGGGGGGCACACCCCGGAGCCTCGTGCTTGCGCCTGCCACCACGTTTCCACAATCGTAGGAGGGCCCACCGCAACACCTGGCGGCATTGCTACCCCCCACAGGTACCCCGTCCCGTCTAACCTCTCCGTGACACGACGGAAGAAGGCCCGTGTGGGGTGCAATCGATATATGTTTTCTGTACATTTAAGTTAATGAAATTAGTATTGGAGAAAAATAAAAAATAAAAAGAGAAAATAAATAAAATATTATTAGAAATCTATGCCTACGGCAAGGCCGTCAGCATAGCTACGGCCACGGAACGGTAGAGCCGTGGATCGATGACGTGGCGTAGGGCGGGGATCGATGACGTGGCAAAACCATGGGCCAGGCCTATGCCGACGGCCTAGCCGTCGGCATAGAAATGCCACCCCACGGGACCGGCGAATGACGCGGATCGATGACGTGGTGGCGCCGCGGATCGATGACGTCGGCATAGCTATGCCGACGGCTAGGCCATCGGCGTAGCTATGCCGACGTCCACCGTTAGCCCATCGGCGTAGCCTGACGCCGTCAAACTGCCGTCGCCGCCCGGGTAGACGGGCCCACGCGGTATGCCGACGGCCTACTCTATGCCGACAGCCGCCGTAGGTATATTCAAAGCAACGCCGACGGCTGATCTATGCCGACGGCCCCCGTCGGCATAGAGGGTCATACGCCGACGGCTTTAGCTGGGCCGTCGGGGTATGCCCATCTATGCCGACGAGTGCCGTCGGCAACTACGTTAATTCTGGTAGTGATTGTAGTGTTATACCATATAGAGATGGTACTACAATACCAAATGCTAACATGATCTGTAAGAACAGAATGGAAACTGAGCGCCATTTTCGTCATTTCTCTACAAAACACAGCAATCTGGCGTATATAACCCGCGTAGAAAATTGCTTGTTCCAACGAACAATACGAGCGGTACGACACACGCCATGATCATGAAGGAGAGAGTGAAGCCAAAGAGAAAGGCGAAGGGGAGGCAAAACAAAATATGTATCTCTCAACAGGAATGATAATATTCCTATGTATGGACTATGGAATGGTGCTACAATACGAAATGCTAACATGACCCTTTGGCTACACCCAACCTCTCACTCCCCTGTCTCAAACGTACTGGGAAAAGGGAATCCACAGGTTTTTTCCATGCGTGCATGGACTGTAGATTCTTCTCAGCTCCGACAGCTCCGCCTCATCTGCTCCGACGGCAATGAAGATGAATCTCCTCCATCCTCCTCCGACGACAAAGAAGAACATGAACCTGCTCCGATAATGACAAAGACAAAGTCGAACCTACTCCGACGACGACAAAAACGAAGACGGAGACGAAGACCTAGGTCAACCTAATTAAATCACTACACAAACATCCGAATATTATATATAGACACACGCAGCCGTGTCCAATGCAGATTGAGCTATATCCTTCCAACAACCCCTAAACCTCTAGCTTATATGACATGGTTGTAAGGCTAGAGAAAAATAGATTTTTTTTGAGGGGGCTAGAGAAAAATAGATAGTTGGTTATTTTATGTTGGAATAGAAGATATCCAGTGGAGGGGCTGAGGGTAGCAGCCTCGCGTCCGAGCAGACAGTGGCAGCAAGTATCTAATGCCATGTCATGTTTTGTACATGTTTTCTCTGTTTTCCTTTTCTTTATCCCATCCTTGTTTGATCTACTGTTGCATTTAAACTATCTGAATGTTCATCTGATTGCCATCGTTCATTTAATCCGATATCTGAATGTAGAGCAGGGGAATTAAATTTATATTAAGTATTTCTATGTGCTTATGTACTTCTAACTGATCTGATTTTCACCTCTCTATAAGAATTGACAGCTCTTACGTCCTACTCCCTCTGTCCGAAAAAGGTTGTCCGTCAAATAGATGTATCTACCATCAAGTTCATTTGAGAAACAAGATTGGGACAAGTTTCTCCGGGCGGAGAGAGTATATAGACAACCAATATGTAATATTGCATGTCTTTTGTATTTGTTCGTCACATGTCGGAGCATTCTTCTCTCTCCTTCTTTTCTGTGCACAAACTCTAAACACCTTAAAAATCATTGTAGTTTTAGTAACATGAACAAAATAATGCCTTTCTCTACATTTCAGTTTTAGTAACATAAATAAACAGAATAAAATAATACATTTCAGTTTCAGTAACATAAATAAACAGAAGCCCGAAAACGAAGGAAAAAAACTAAGCCCAATGGACCCCCTTTCGTTAAGTCGCCGTCGTCTTGAAGAGTTAATTTTTTTGGGTAGACTTGAAGAGTTTTTAGAGTGGCAGGTTTTGGTTTACACTATTAGGAAAAAGGCTAGCAGCAGCACGGGTTTTGTGCTCACTAGTAGCGCGGGTAGGCGCGCTACTAATAAGGCGCTACAGCTATTGCTTAGCAGTAACGCGTGCCCGCACGCGCTACTGCTAGGGCAAATAGCTGCAGCGTTTGTTCACTCCCGCGCTACTGCTAATGTAACTAATGGCAGCGTGTTTTCTCACCATCGCTACTAGTATTCTTTTTTTATTTTTTTTTATTTTTAGTGTATTTATGCGCCATAGGACAAATATTGGTACAATACCAGTTATGAGGTTTACATCATTATGTCCATAACAGTGTGTCAAATGATGGTGGATTAGGTTTAAGTGGAGGAAATATGTGGTGCATGTCAAAAGTATACTACTAATCCAAACTTGATCTAGTTTGGACTAGTAGTAATTTCGATGTGCACCACATGTTGCCTCCACTTGAATCTAATCCGCCAGCACAAGCTATTTAATCATCATCATAGTTATTACCACCAACAGTATTTATTTAATCACCACTAACACTAGCTAATAATAATCATCATAGTCATTACCACCAACACTAGCTATTTTATCATCATAGTAATAGTGTAGCACATCATCATCCTCAAACTCATTTCTAGCTAGGTAATCACTCCTGCTGCTCTCTCTTAGGTAAAATAATATAAAACATGTGTAGCTCTCCTCCTTGATCAAGTTGGAGCATGCAGATGAACCTGTCTCCTAATCGTGGGTAGCGCATCTGTTTGCTGCCCCTAGTACTTCTCTACGCTTCTCCATCACACATTTGGTCCAGTCTTGCACTATTAAGCATCCGTCGCTAATCTTGAATGCACTAAAGTAATCTGTAGGATATCTTGGCCGTAATCTAATAATACTCATGGTACCTTTAGTCTCGATCCCATAAGGCACAACATTTATCGGGAGTCCCTGTTGAAGAACATCGTATGGTAACATACTTAGCAATGAAGTTTAGCTTCAAAAATAATGTATGGAAAAGATGCATTGATGACAAATAGTAAAAATCTTATCATCCTTCCTAAATAGATGTGACCGTAGTTCATTACGAACACTATTGGTCGCACATTTTCAATACTAACATTTCTAAATGCAGGAAGAAAATTTGTCTTGACAGTATCAAGATCCTCAAGTCATGAAACATAATGACTTAGCTCCTCGCAGTTGAGTTCAGCCTCGGAACAGTAGTAGGTCCTGTCTACCAAGCACTGGACATGTTTGCTTGCACCAAAATAAGCTGACAATACAAATTAGTTGTCAACTATTTTTTAATAAACAATATCAAAGACATAAATATGGTAGAGAAACTTACATAATGGTATAACTGAAGGCATCTGCACATCGACCCAGATGTCGGTATTACCTTCAATATCATCTTCTGGACGAATATCAAAGGTGATAACCATATCAGGCTTAAATGCATAAGTCTTGCATAGTGCTCGCCATGTTTTGCATCCAAAATAGGTGTAGTTATCTGAATTGTATAATTTTGCGTGGAAAATATAACCATGCTCGGTCTTCAAGTAAACTTTCTTTACCTCCATAGTATGACTGAAACCTATCTTATCCAATACAAAAACTCTTGCATGGCAGGGGATATGCTAGTACAATAGTAAAAAAATATAAATTGAAGCAAATGAAGCATATGTCATGCTTAATTACGAAAAAAGACTTGTCGTTGTGACTTACTGTATCCACTTCGAAGTTCTGGTCCTGCTTGATGCTGAAGCGCCTATCATCATCTAGGAAGATTCCGTCGCACAGGCCGCGCTCGTCTTCACAGTATTTGCAAATACCGAAATCCTTTTCGTCATCAGACATTTCCTATGTTCATAGTTAAAACATTAATTGAAAATCGATCGAAGACAACTACCAGGATACTCAACACATAAATCCGGGGCACTCGATATTTCCTACATATTCTGGCACAAGTAATGCCAAAATTCACGGAAAAATCCGGCATGACCTTTGCTAAAATAGGACATATCGAGCGCCTAAAATTTGCCGGAACGGAAATGAATCAACACTCCGGCAAAACATAGGCCACTCGGAGGTGTAACCTGCAAACATGACCGGCCACTTGGATATTGAGCAACACAAGATATACATTTCAAAATATCTTATAGGACTCAAATTAGCATGCATTCAATAAGCAAAAGTAAATCATCTCATGCGTCTGTACATCATCGAATATTATCACTAATACATCCCAAATAGTGTCATACATATAACATCACCAATACAACTAAAACCCTAGCACACGACGGGTATCGGCGCGGGCGGTGGACACCCACAGAGAAAGAACCATCACGGGATCATAGCTCTAGTGAGATCCCTGGAGAACCTGCCAGGTATTGGAGAACCTGTGCTCCAACGCAAACAAGTAGCGACGGACGTGCGCGTCCTCCGCACTGACACGGTGACGCACCACCTCTGCGGGGTCCTCGAGCCTCTGGCCCGTCACTGGCCCACACGACCGCCACCAAAGAAGGTTCGGGTCAACGACGGGCTCACTCCTCACCAACCTGGGCCCCCCGGTAGGTAGCGCCTCCCAGTACCACCCCGGCGGAGCCCAGTCCCGGACATGACCCATCTGGTGACGCAGGTGTCCTCCGCCGACTCGACGACGAGGATGCGGGATAGGCATCATCAACGTGAATGCGGGAATAATTGCTTTAACTAAAAAGGTAAACTAGTTCTATTAATTTTTGTACTAAAAATAAAATAGTTGTATTAACTCAACTAGTTCAATTAAGCACTTACTATGAATAAAAATAAACTAGTTCAACTAGTTATATTAATTTTCTTACTAATTCTATTAAACACTTACTAAAAATAGTAACAAAAACTAGTTAGATGAACTCCAAAATTTAACCCTAACTGATGAACTCTAAAATTTAATGAACCCTAACTAATTTGATGAACTCTAAAATTTAACCCTAACTAATTTGATGAACTCTAAAATTTAATGAACCCTAACTAATTTGATGAACTCTAAAATTTAACCCTAACTAATTTGATGAACTCTAAAATTTAACCCTAGCTAATTCGATGAACTCTAAAACTAATTCTATTTAACAACTACTGCCATAATTAGCATCTAATTTGATGAACCCTAACTAATTAGATGAACTCTGAAATTTAACCCTAAGAAACCCTAGCTAGGCAGAGGTAGGGGAGGAGGAGGAGGGCGTGCTCACCTCTGGTGCCGGCGGAGATAGGGAGAGGGGCACGCGGCGTCGAGGTCGGGGCGGCGGGCGCATGACGGAGGGCGGCGATGTAGGGGGGGCGTCGAGGTCGGGGTCGGGGGCGGCGTCGAGGTCGCGGTCGGGGCGGGGCGGCGTCGAGGGTGTGCGAAGAGCGAAGGGTCGCGCGCGGCGGCCGACAGCGATGCAGGGCGGTGACAGCGGAGGAGTAGGATTTGGGGGAAGTGGCCGTGGGGGAAGAACGAACCGCGCGGTTAAGTTAAAAGTAGCAATAGTGCGTTCCAGGAAGTGCGCTACTGCTACGGTAGCTATAGCGCGTTTCTTAATAAGCGCTACTGCTATTCCTTCTTTTTTTATTTGCTTTCCATTTAATTTTATTTTCGTTAGCAGTAGCGCCTTTGTTCGTAAACGCGCTGCTACAAAACAAGTAGCGGTAGCGCGGTTCTACGTAGATCGCTACTACTATGTGTAGCCTATCGGCTAAGCCGTGGGAATTTTAGTAGTAGCGCTTTTGTACTCGGGCGCGCTACTGCTATAACTGTATCTGTAACGCGATTTAAAACACCGCGCTGCTGCTAATTAGCACCAACGTGCGTTTTTAGCCCGCGCTACTGCTAATGTTCTGTGTATAAGGTTTTCCCTAGTAGTGTTAGTTTGAGTTGTTACCCATGATCTATTCTTTTTCTTCTTCTTCACAGCAGCCTATTTGCTTTTCCTTAGGGGTCATGGTCCACTTGATACACACAAAACCTATGGTCCATATGCTCCCAATTTCGGCCCATATGCAGAGATTTGAGTAAGGATTTCTATCTCATCAAAATACCAAGTCAAATTTCTAGGCCCAGACTCAAAGTTGACACTTAGTGTCGATAGCAAACATCACCTCTCTTTTTTCTTATTTAAAATTACTATTGATTTTCTCTTCTCTCATCCTCTTCCTCCTATCCTGCTCGGTCGGTTGTCTTCCAAGCTCCAGGCATGCCTCATCTGACTGAATCACCACCCACACTATCTTAATTACCGCCGCCACCTCCTCTTCCCACCCTCTAACCGGAGAAATGAGTTTCTTCTCCGACCCCGGTGTCCCACCCCAAATTTTAAACTCTTCACCACAACCTAAATCTTCCACTCTCGCCTCCGTCTTAGACTCGGTCCATACTCGCCGCTGTCATCGCACGCAACTCCATGCCAACGCTATCTCTGCCTCGATGCACACCATCGAGTAGCCAGCGGTTGAGGTTGATGGCATATTAAAAAGGAAAAAAAAGATAGTTGCAAGTCATCTAGCAAAATAAATGCCAAGATAAATATTGGGACCGACTATCAGTAAGTTGCCTGAAATTTTTTTGGGTCAATAGATTTTCTGGACCGTTTGTACTCCATTGGAATATTAAGTTCCAATGGCCTCACTTCATTCTTCTTCCTTCAGCCGCCATTCCTCCTCAAGCGCTCGCCCCCAGCTCCGATGACCCGCCTTGCTGCCGCTCGCTGTGCCGTCACCTCATACGGCGAGGGCTCGGTCTAATCCAGCGGGGAATCAAAACGAAAAGACCAACCACACGCACCTGCTAACCCTCAAACTCGCCTCCGTATACGCAGCGGCGAGCCATCATCACGGGCTACAACTCGCTCCTGGCTCGGCCTCACCGGGGTCCCAGCACCTCTCTGCCGCTCGCCGCGCCGCCCTCATCTCGGCCTCTGTTCTGCGCCTTGCCTCCTCCTTCCTTTCTCGCAAAAATCGACCGCTCCAATGCAAATTCAGTTAACTTACATAGAACTATTGCGGTAAATATTACATGACGTCATGCATCCATCCTCAGCAGTCACCAACACCATGCCGTCACGCATGCTTCGAATCGGCGACGACTGAACAAGTCACCGGCCGGTCTACCTCGTCTCTGTTCTATACTCGGCTGTCAGTCTCAGAGATGCAATCCATGAGCTAAAAACAGCGACGATTGGCTAGACTGAGCTTGGCGATTCCGATTTTGCCACTGCCTTCAGAGTTAAGTAGCTCCATTTCCTTGGACAGCTCCAACGCAGACGGCGACGACGAAGACGACAACGACGACGACTACACGTTGCTTAGCTTCAACCTAAGCAGAGCACCACACGAATCATTGGCATTATATATATATGCGTCCAGGACGAGTTACAGCTTTCCATCGGGACAAGACCCACCCCAAAACACAACAACAGGAGGTCCAGTTGCAGCAATGGCGGCAATGATGGTGGAGAGGTGGGCGGGGTTCGGGTCGGCCATGGCGACCGTCATCTTCCTCTGGTCCGTGGTGCAGAACTACGTACCGCCCACCTTCCGCCTCTACCTCACCGCCTGGGCCGCCAAGGTTGCCGCCTGCTTCAACCCCTACCTTGAGATCACCATCTCAGAGTACGGCGCCGAGCGCTTCCAGCGCAGTGATTTCTTCCTCGCCGTCGAGGCCTACCTCAGCGATGCGTGCGCCCGCCGCGCACGCAAGCTCAAGGCCGAGCTCGTCAAGGACAGCAAGAACCTCCGAGTCACCGTTGACGACCACGACGAGGTCACCGACGACTTCTCCGGCACGACCATCTGGTGGTACGCCTCCAAGCGGCAGTCCAGGGCCCAAGTCATCAGCTTCTACCCCGGCGAGGACGAGCGGCGCTTCTACAAGGTCGTCTTCCACAGGCGCCACCGCGACCTCGTCGTCGACTCCTACCTGCCCTTCGTGCTCGGCGAGGGCCGTGCCGTCACCGTCAAGAACCGCCAGCGCCGTCTCTTCACCAACAACGCCAGCCGCAACTGGAACCCCTACAGCAGCAAGAGCGTCTGGAGCCACGTCGCCTTCGAGCACCCTGCCACTTTCGACACGCTCGCCATGCACCCCGATGAGAAGGAGGCCATCGTTGACGACCTCATGGCGTTCCAGGAGAGCAAGGACTACTATGCAAAGGTCGGCAAGGCGTGGAAGCGCGGGTACCTCCTTTATGGACCGCCCGGCACCGGCAAGTCCACCATGATCGCCGCTATGGCCAACTTCCTTGACTACGACGTCTACGATCTCGAGCTCTCTGCTGTCAAGAACAACACCGAGCTGCGGAAGCTCTTCATTGAGACCACGGGCAAGTCCATCATAGTCATAGAGGACATCGACTGCTCGATCGACCTCACCGGAAAACGCCGCAAGGACAAGAAGGCCTCTAGTGACAAGGACTCCGACGATGATGGCAAACCCAAGCTACCGATGGATCCAGAGAAGGACGACGCCACCAAGGTGACACTCTCGGGCCTCCTCAACTTCATTGATGGACTTTGGTCTGCTTGCGGGGGTGAGCGGATCATCATCTTCACCACCAACCACAAGGAGAAGCTCGATCCGGCGCTGATCCGTCGAGGAAGAATGGACAAGCACATCGAGATGTCATACTGCCGATTCGAGGGCTTCAAGGTCCTCGCCAAGAACTACTTAGATGTCATCAAGCATGAGTTGTTTAGAGAAATTCAGCAGCTGCTCGAGGAGACCGACATGTCACCCGCCGACGTTGCAGAGAACCTGATGCCAATGTCGAAGAAGAAAAAGAGGGACCCTGGTTTGTGTTTGTCGGGCCTCGTCAAGGCACTCAAGCAGGCCAAGGAAGATGCGGCAGCAGCAGCGGCCAAGGCGAAGGAGGAAGAAGAGGCCAGGGAGGCTGAAGCAAAGAAAGCCAAGGAGAAAGAGGAGGCGGAGGTGAAGAAAGCCAAGGAGGAAAACAAAGGGAAGGACAAAGCAGCAGAGGAAGCCAATGGAGACATCAAGGAAGGTGACAAAGTGAAGTGAAATCAAGAAAGAAAGCCAAGGAAAAAAGAATGAGCTTGTTCACTAGTGCCCGCTTGTACAAAAAGAAAATGCAGTGTTTGTTCACAGAAAATATAAACTCTCAACTGAGATATTGTGTGTTGCATCTCTCATTTGTAATATGTGCCCCCTTACCTATATAGATATTTGTTTCTTTTTGAAATGAAAGGGGTTTCCCCCCACCCCAACTTTTATTGAAAGCCAAGGCAAAACCAACGACCACAAAGACTGTTTAACAGCGCCCGGCAACAGCCTGAGAGTAGCTGCCATAGATAGAACCCAAGCATAGGTAGATCTACCCTATTACAGCAGGAGTTTTTACCAGAACAGGTTCAGGAACTAGACGCATAACCAGTAAAAGCAAAAGCCCTAGCTATGGATCCAGCTCCCCTCCTCATTTTATTCCCTCTTCACCTCCAGGCGATTCTAAGCAATTCCCCTCTTCGATGGTCCAACAGCCTTAAGCACCGGAGAAGTAGCGCACCCTGAGCTTCTGAGCATAATATTTTCCATTTCTTGATCGTCGCCCCCAACAGGTCCAAGACACACCGTATACTTCGCCATCTTCGCCCCTGGAAAACAAAATCATTCTGAATACGCCATAAGCTCCACAAGGCAGCAGCAGAAACCATATTCAAGACATCATAATGCTTCCTTCTCTTCTAGTAGGAAGATAATTGATCAAAAGAGTTAGGAACATCGATCACAAAGATATCAGCAATTAAACTCCAAACAGACTTAGCAACAATGCAGTCAAAAAATAGATGCTGGATAGATTCAGGTTCACAGCAGAAGACACAGGACATGTCCTCCACATGTCTACGCTTAGCTAAGTTATCTCTGGTTAAACTCTTGTTGTAGTAAACCAGCCAGAGAAAAACATGTATATTTGGCGGCACTTTGATTTTCCATATATCATTTTTAATGACAGAAGGAATCCCTCCAAAGTTAATAAGCTTATAGAAGGATTTGACAGAGTATTTGTTAGAAGAATCTAACATCCAAAGAGGTTGATCCGGAGAGTCAGACAGCCAAACAGTCTTAACAATCTCGGTGAGTTCCTCCCATCTTGCTAGTGTATTTTCAGTGACACACCTCCTAAATGTTAACCGCAGCTCACCATCCACCCAGACCTGAGCCAGGGTAGAGTCCTGCTGCTGGCAAATACTGTAAAGATCCCAAAAAGCAGTTTTTAAAGAACAATCTCCTGTCCAAATGTCATGCCAGAAGGCAATGCTGTTCCCATCCCCCGGGACCCATCTATAGAAATTCTTAGCAGCTGCAAGAGCCCAAGATAAACTTTTCATGAATGGAGAACCAAGAACCACCCTAGTATTAAAAAAATTAGGGCAAGTGGTGTTATATTTATATTTCAACAATTTCTTCCAATCACTGTTCCTTTCATCATACAATCTTTTACCCCATGATGCCAAGAGGGCCATGTTAAACTCTCTAAGATTGGGTACCCCCAAGCCACCAAACTCCTTTTTTCTAGAAATCAGCCCCCAGTTAGCAAGGTGGTATTTATGAGAATCCCCCATGTTACCCCAAAAGAAATGGGACATTTGAGAAGTAATCATATCAATTGCACATTTGGGAAATTTCATAATAGACATGAGATAAGCAGGAATACTAGCAATGCATGTGGTAAGCAATATAAATTTCCCTCTGTAAGATAGACATCTTCCCAACCAGCCTGAAATGTTCTTAATAATCCTATCAATAATGGGTTGAAGGTCCTCCCTCCTCAATTTTTTAAAGTGAAGGGGGACACCTAAATATTTGAAGGGGAAATCCCCTAGTTGGCAGCAGAAGACTTGAGCAAATTCATTGGACAACTGTTCAGAGATATTAATAGCATGCAAATCACTCTTATGAAAATTAATTTTTAATCCAGACAGATTTTCAAAGCATGAGAGAATCCACTTCAAGTTCTTAGCATAATCCAGAGAATTCTCTAAAAGTAAGATGGTGTCATCAGCATATTGCAGGCTGACCACACCACCAGGGAAGGCTTGTGGAAGAAGCCCACGAATCAAACCAAAACTAGTAGCCTTTTGAAGCATTTTTGAAAACACATCAGCAACCAAATTAAAAAGAAGGGGTGAATGAGGGTCACCCTGTTTCAAGCCTTTTCCCCCAGAGAACTGGGGACCATTAGAGTCATTAATCCTAACTTGAAAAGTGATGTATGGTGGAAATCACCCAATCCACCCATTTATTACCAAAGCCTCTAGAAAGAAGCATCTCTTTTAAGAAATCCCAACTAACTCTATCATAGGCTTTCTCATAGTCTAATTTAAGAATCAAGCCAGCAGTCCCAGACCTATGAACTTCATGAATGACCTCATGAGCCATAACCACACTTTCCAAGATGAATCTCCCTTTGATAAACGCAGTTTGATTAGAAGATATTAGCTTGTCACACAAGGGGGAGGCCCTAGTGGTCATAGCTTTAGAAAAAATCTTAACAGCACAATTACTAAGGCTAATGGGCCTGAAATTCTTCATGTCTCTAGCCCTAGGGATTTTGGGAATAAGAGTAATAATGGCATGGTTGAGCTTATATAAATCAAGGGTACCTCTTTCAAAGTATCTAACCATCCACATAAAGTCTTTCTTAATCAAGTCCCAAAAGGTTTGGTAAAATAAAAAGGACAGACCATCAGGGCCAGGGGCACCACTAGCATAAGAAGACATCACAGCTTGCTTAATTTCCTCCTCAGAGAATGGTCTCTCTAGGCACTCTCTATCATCAGCGCTAACCATTTCGTCCTCAGACCAGAAGTTACTATCCAAATGGATATCAGGTCTGGGTTCAAAGGCAAATAGCTTTTTATAAAAAGAGGTAGCCACCTCAAGCATCTCACTGGTCGAAGTGACCACACCATTAGGACTCTCCAACTCAGCCAGATGGTTCTTTCTATGTCTGTGATTAGCCAGTGCATGAAAATAAGCATTATTCCTATAACCTTCTAGAATTTTTCTATCTCTGGACCTCTGCCAAAGGGCAGTTTCCTCTTTCTTCCACAATTCATCTAGCTCTTTCTTAATCTCTTTCATCATGTCATACTCAGTAACAGATAGTTGATGGTTTTCAGACATGACATCCAAAATATCAAACTCCAGAAGGAGTGGCTTCTTCTTCTTTTTAAGACCAGCTTCCCTATTAATACTCCACCCTTTGATTTTCTTTCTGAGATTCCTAGTCTTAAGCATCCAATTATCAGCAGAGGATTTGTCTGAAGACACGGAATTCCAGGCTTCCATCACCATTTGATGAAAGTCTGGCTGTGAGAGCCACCACTTCTCAAACCTAAATGGTTTGGGGGTGGTTGGGGCTCTGGCACCAGTATCCAGGACCAAGGGAGCATGATCACTCCCCACCCTGGGAAGAGTCATTAGGGTAGAAAAAGGAAAATGTGTATCCCAGCTCACAGAAATGAAGACTCTATCCAGTACAGCAAAAACAGGGGAAACCTGGTTGTTAGACCAAGTAAACACCCTATTGGAGATAGAAATCTCCATCAATGCCCACCTATTGATCCAATCATTAAACAAGAAGACAGTTTGTTGATTAACCAAACCACTACTCTTATCCTTATCATTTCTAACCAAATTAAAATCTCCACAGATCATAACAGGATAAGAAGCATTAGCTATAGTATCATGTAACTCAGTGATAAAGTCAATCTTAAATTCAGGGTAAGCAGATCCATAGACCAACACCAACTGCCAAACGAATCCATCAGATTTATTCTTAACAGTAGCAATAATGGAAAACTTCTGATTAATAAAACCAACCACTTCAAAGCAAATTTTTTTGAGACCCACAAGGATCCCTCCTGCAGTATTATCAGCTGGCAGGAAGTGCCACACAAAATTGTCAAATTTATCTATAGACTTGAGGAAACCCTTAGAAATAATTTCTCTCTTAGTTTCTTGAAAACCAATAAAATCAGGATTAGATTTAGTAATAGTATCACATAGGCACTGAATCTTCCCATGCTGCCCTAAACCTCTAATGTTCCAAATAAGCCCTATCATCTAATTAATTTTGAATGGATGGGACAAGCCACAAGGCTTAACTTTAGTTAGAACCATTGGTGTTCCCCTAGAAGCATCAGCAGTGCCCACTGGTTCCAGGAGAGGGGCACCATTAGGTGTACTAACCAATTCACTGGCATCAAAATCAAGGTTATTAGGTAGCACAATTTCAGGGTTATTGTTGGCAAAAACCAAACACCTCTCCTTTTCTACCTCTATCATCTCATCAATAGTAGAGTTTTTTTGAATGTCATCCCCCCCAATCACCAAATTCATTTGACTCATCTGATTAGCAAGAATGTTTTTATCCATAGTAGAGAAGGATTTACCTTTGAACGTGGGTGGGATTTCCAGATTCTTCTTTCTTTTATATGCTGCAGCTTTTTCCATGATGTTAACATTGCCATGGCCTCTGGTAGCAGGTCTTTTAGCAACAACAGGCCCCCATCTTGACTTGTTTTCATGACCAACCTCCACACCTTTAACTTGAGCAAATGATTCCAGCAGAGATCTCTTCCATGTTTCGCTTTGGAGAATTTGGACAGCCTCAGGAGGGAGAACCCCCAACTCATCTTCTGTTTCCTCATCTTCAGAGACACACATGTCCACTGACCTTAACAGATCCTCACAATATTCCATATTCTCAGTATTCTTCTCAAGAGTCATACTGACAGAGTCTTTCTTGGTTGGAGTAGGAGTTTTGTAGATAGCATTCTTCTTTTTTTTCTCCATAGTTCAGGTCTTGCGTTGTAATCTTACTCATATGCTCAGGGGCATATCCATGTCCATCAGAAGATGAACCCTCAAGGTTGACTTTTGTCACAGCACATTCCAGAATAAATGCCTCCTGGTCAGTGTCAATATTATCATTCATGGATGCATCCACCACCCCCTGACCACCAGACCTTTTTGAAGAGTTATGTTTAGATGAGAAATTGGCCTTGTCCAGCTCATCAATAGCTAGGTCACCACCTCCTGACCCATCAGAAACATGATCACCCTGTGTTCCTTCATGCCTTTCTGTCTGATCCTCCTCATCCTTTCCCTCTTCCTCAAAATCATCTTCATCCCCATCTACATCAATGACAGAATCAGCCCCACCTGTTTGTTCAAAACCTTCCACAGTAAAG
Source organism: Triticum dicoccoides (assembly GCF_002162155.2). Taxonomy (NCBI): domain Eukaryota; kingdom Viridiplantae; phylum Streptophyta; class Magnoliopsida; order Poales; family Poaceae; genus Triticum; species Triticum dicoccoides. Next base: position 4,250,598 of record NC_041388.1, on the reverse strand, counting down.
CCAAGTAGAAACAACTTCTTCTTCATCTCAATCAGTCTTTCAAAAGGAATTTTGGTGGGGTCTCTGCAGGCAATCTTGACTCTGACATTCTCAAAAAAAGTCCTGAACATCCCATTCCAATCCACATCTGTAAGGGCCCCAAACAATGAGGCAATCTGAGCAAACACTTTCCAAGTGCACCACTTTGGAGGAATCCCTTCAATCAAAACCCAAGCTTCAATCAACTCACCAAATGGCTCGCACGCACCCTTCCATTCAGTTAGAGTCACATTAACATCCTGTGGCAGGGAGAACCCAGGCAACTCAATAAGATCTTTCACTTTCTTCCAGGGAGGAAACCTGACCAAAAAGGTCTTACTAGATAAACCTCTGATTTGCCAAGGCCAATGTTTATTTTTACAGAATGTAGCAGATAATAATTCCCTCAGTTTAGTACCATCCACTTCCCCTTTCAAGATGTTAACCACTGCACAGTTCTGGAAGTTCAACCAATTGGACTCATTTGCAACAGGGACATCAACATGGTAAAAACCAAGACCTTGAGCTCCACTACCAAAGAAGGCAGCAGTAGGTTGGACCTTAGACCACGCTGCACAATTGTTGACATTATGATTCTGCTGACAGATAAAGCAGGCTTTCGGCTTCACACAATTCCCAACATAATGTCCCAGTCCACCACAGCTAAAACAAATCATGTCCTTATACTTAGGGTCAAGAACTTGTTCCACCTCAACCTCCACAGATTGGGACGACTGTACCTGAGCAGATCCAGCGGTAGAAGCTGTGGATCTGGTAGGCTTGGGAGCAGGAGCCTGCTCTTTTGTAGCAGGCATCGCTGGTTTCCTACCAGCAGGCGCGGCAGGCTTCTGCCCGGCCCCTTTGATCGGGCCAGCAGGGTGGCTGCTTCCCCCGGCACGACGATCTGCCATCTTCACCCCATGCTTAACAGCCTCGGCGAAGTAGATGGAACCAGGGCCAATCCCCTCACGGGCAACTTTGATTAGTCTGGGAGGTGGATCGAACGGCCGACGGGTTGTAGGAAAACAATCCGCAGTTGAAAAGGCTTTGTTCTCAACGAGGTCTCTCCGGATCCAGCAAAGGAACCCGGATTTTTGGTGGTCTTGAGGTTGAGAGGTAGGGTTTCTAGGGGGGCGGCGACGAGGGGGAGAGGGAATGAGCCAGAGCTGGCCAAAGTGCTCCTCAACGTTTTCTAGGGATTCGACTTTACGTAATCCCCTCGTTCTTTCCGCTTTCTCCCCAACGACACGCAACTTGACCGTGGGCCCAGGCAAGGCTGGACTCACCCCGTGGGAATGACACAGAGATCCCGTTCCAGAGGCTGGGACGGGATTTACAACCTGGCCAAGTCCCTCGCTGGAAAAAACCTCCAACGAGGTCTCGCCCGCCGCAGAAGCAGCCACAGCTTCCTTATTGCCTCGAGGAACAGAGGGAGAACCCCCGAATTTATCCCCAAATCCTGAACTAACTCGCTAGGAACCGAATCAAACTGTTCAATCAAACACACAACCTCATGCATCCCCCGGTGGCGCAATCGAAAATCCCTTAGTTTAGCCTTAAGAGCTGGATTAGCACGGAAACGCAAACCAAGCTCACCAGGCCACGGGGGAGGATCAATGGCTCGTTGATGTGTCTGCATCTGTCGGGGAAGGCGATTTACTGACGACGAGGAGGCCATACGGTCCCCGCAGGGAGGAACTCCGGTGGGATCCTGGCGATCCCCTCCCACGACGGCGGCCTGATGTTGAGCCTTGAGGGGTTCGCCGTCCTGAAGTTCTCCCAGCGGGCGGCCTGCCGCGGATCTGATGATTCCGCCTCCTGAATTGCCCAGAAGAGAAGCTCCATATCCTCGCAGCCGTCGTCTCCGGTGAATCGCGCACGCTCGACGAAGTTCGCGTGGCGGAGGATATGCATGTGGATCTCCCCCCACTCGTCGTGGTCGGGGAAGCGCTCCATCACCACCCGCCTCATCTCTCGGCGAGCCTCCGGCGAGAGCGGATCGATCTCGGGCAGCGGTGCCGCAACTGGAGGCGGAAGTGCCCGCGGCTCCGCAACCCGTGTCACCGGCACAAGCCGGCGAACCCGCATCCCGCGGCGTCGCGCTCCAGCCATACGTCTTCTCAGCTGTGGATTTGGAGCGGGGAGAGCTCGGTGCGGTGTGGGGGTGGGTGGGAAGCTGTAGATTGGGCTTTAATGGCGGCGTCGGCGCTTCGCCCGAGGGGGAGCGGGGGCGGGGAGGAGAGGGAGTCATTTCGTGCACACAAGGATACAAATTCAAGCGGCAACAGGTAGTCTATAGATATTTGTTTCATCTCTCATTTGTAATATTTCCGGCAAAACTATACAAAATGCTAACAAGACCCATTCGCTTTACCTACAACAAAATGCTAACCAGTTTTTCTATAGGGAATTAAACCTAAACGTGGCATAAGAAGCTTCCCTACAATTTCACCAACACAATATCGACACTACGCGTGACAGTGACAGAATACGCAATTAGCAATCGGAACCTACCCTGCTCCTTCATTAATTAATTGATTAAGCAACCCAAATCCGGAAGCAACCAAGTTCTGCATTTTTTCCATGCGCGCATGAAGTTACCCGGCTTTGATAGCTCATCTTCACCTGCTCCGACGACCACAACGACCGCCGGTCGCCCCTAAGTCTACTTAAGTAAATCAGCACCCAGAACTCAGGAACTATATATACACTACACACACAAATCTCCAGCGTTACATTAGCAAGAAGAGAGCTAGCCAGCCATGGTGGCGATGGTGGAGAGATGGGCGGGGTTGGGGTCGGCCATGGCCAGCATCATCTTCCTCTGGTCCATGGTGCAGAACCACGTCCCGGTCACCCTCCGCCTCTACCTCACCTCCTGGGCCGCCAAGCTCGCCGCCTGCTTCAGCCCCTACCTTGAGATCACCATCTTGGAGAACAGCGGCGAGCGCTTTCAGCAAAGCGAGTTCTTCTACGCCGTCGAGGCCTACCTCAGCGACGCGTGCGCCCGCCGCGCCCGCAGGCTCAAGGCCGAGCTCGGGAGCGACAGCAGTAACCTGCAGGTCTCCGTGGACGACCATGAGGAGGTCACCGATGAGTTCTCTGGTGTGACTCTCTGGTGGTATGCCTCCAAGAAGCATTCCAAGGGGAATGTCATCAGCTTCTACCCTGGCGAGGACGAGAGACGCTTCTACTAGGTCGTCTTCCACAGGAGCCACCGTGACCTCGTCGTCGGCTCCTACTTGCCCTTCGTCCTCGCCGAGGGCCGCACCATCATCGTCAAGAACCGCCAGCGCCGCCTCTTCACCAACTGCGGTGGTAGACGGAGGCGCTACCTTCGCAATAGCGTCTGGGACTATGTTAAGTTTGAACACCCGGCCACGTTCGACACGCTTGCCATGGACACTGACCAAAAGGAGGCCATCATGGACGACCTCATTGCGTTCAAGGATGGCAAGGAGTACTACACAAAGGTCGGCAAGGCATGGAAGCGGGGGTACCTATTGTACGGCCCGCCCGGCACCGGCAAGTAGCCCTGTGCGTTCGGTTTATTCGGTTTACATGATTCGGTTTATACGGTTTTTCGGTATGTACGGTATTAATACTTCGGTAAATACGGTATGAAATTAAAATACGGTTCGGTTTCGGTATATACCAAATTATTTCGGTATGGTTTCGGTATATACCATAAAAATCAAAGTTAACGCGAATTTGAAAATGACGTAATAATAATTTGCAAATTTATGACTCAAAACACATTCTATTTTACACAAATAGTATATGACTATATATATAAGTATATATGCATGCATTGATTCATCTGTTGATAGTTATGGACGTGCTTAGCATTTTAAAAAGAGAAAAATGACAATGTTACAAGAAAAATGTAGGTGCTTAGTAGTGAATTTGACTCATGTACAAGAAAAATGACAACTTGTACGGTTGTTCATCTCAAGAAATATAAATTTATCTTTACTTCGGTTTATTCGGTTAACCATTCGGTTTTTCGGTATATACCATAAAAACCAAAGTTCAAATCGGTATGAAAAGTTCATACCATACCGAAATCAGAAACCATAAAAACAAAAAAATCGGATCGGTTCGGTTTATTTTCGGTATGGTTTTTCGGTTCGGTTTTAAAATGCACAGAGTGACCGGCAAGTCCACAATGATCGCCGCCATGGCCAATTTCCTTGATTACGACGTCTACGACCTCGAGCTTACGTCGGTCAAGAACAATACCGAGCTGCGAAAGCTCTTCATCGAGATGACAAGCAAGTCCATCATCGTCATCGAGGACATCTATTGCTCCATTGACCTCACTGGTAAGCGCCGCAAGGGCAAGAAGGCCTCGAGTAACAAGGACTCTGACAATGAATATGAAGCGGACCCGACGGAGCCACAGAAGGACGATGAAAGCAAGGTGACGCTCTCAGGCCTACTCAACTTCATCGACGGGCTATGGTCGGCAAGCGGCGGTGAGCGGATCATCATCTTCACCACCAACCATAAGGAGAAGCTGGACCCGGCGCTAATCTGGCGGGGTAGGATGGACAAGCACATCGAGATGTCCTATTGCCGCTTCGAGGGCTTCAAGGTGCTCGCCAAGAACTACCTAGACATCGTCGAGCATGTGTTGTTCGGCGAGATCCAGCAGCTACTCGAAGAGACCGGCATGTCACCAGCCGACGTGGCAGAGAACCTGATGCCCGTGTCAAAGAAGAAAAAGAAGGACCCGAACATGTGCTTGGCAGGCCTCATTGCGGCGCTCAAACAGGCCAAGAAAGACGCCGTCGAGGCTGCGGCAGCGGCAAAGGCGAAGGAGGAAGAGGAGGCAGAAGCAAAGAAAGCCAAGGAGAAAGAGGAACCCAAGGAAGACAAATGAAAGAAAAAACGTGCCAGGAAGCCAGGTAGCCAACCAAGACATCAAACAAGTTTGCTTGCTCACTAGTGCTCGCTTACAACAACAAAAAGGATGTATAGTGTTTGTTCAAATAAATTATGTATCACTCAGCTGGAATAAAATGGTTTTGCTTTCTCTTCTCAATGGTTAATTCACACGGGAAGTTACCTTTAGAAAGTTAATATAACTGATACCAGATGCATAATTCTAACATGATACTGTTGCAAGTACACAGCGAACATTTTCCTCACTTCACTACAAAAGACAGCATTCTGGCGTATATAACCTGCCTATAGAACATGCTCGTCCCGACGAACAATACGAGCGGTACGACACACACCATGATCATGAAGGAGAGTGTGAAGCCAAGGAGAAAGGCAAATGGGGGCACAAAACAAAATATGTATCCCTCAACAAGAATAATAATAATGATGATAATTCCTGTGTATGTATGGAATAGCTACAATACGAAATGCCAACCTCTCCCCTGTCTCAAACGTACTGGGCAAAGGTAATCCACAGGATTTTTCCATGCTGTAGATTCTTCTCTGCTCCGACAGCTCCTCCTCACCTGCTCCGACAACGGCAAAGAAGAACACAAATCTGATCCGATGACGACAAAGGCAAAGTCGAACATGCTCCGATGACGACAACAAAAACGAAGACGGGCACGAAGACTCAGGTCAACTTAAGTAAATCACCCACAACTCTCCAGCATTATATATACACATATGCAGGCGCTTCCAGTGCAGATCGACCTATAGCATTCCAACAAGAAAGCCTCAAGACACAATATCAAGAGGTCCAGCCATGGCGCCCATGGCGGAGTGGTTGTCATGGTTTGGATCGGCGGTGGCGAGCGCCATCTTCTTATGGTCCATGGTGCAGAACCACGTCCCCGACACCCTCCGCCTCTTCCTCACCACCCGGGAAGCCAAGATTGCTGCCAACTTCAACCCTTACCACGAGATCACCATCTCCGAGTACGGCGCCAAGCGATTCCAGCGTAGCGAATTTTTTCTCGCTGTCGAGGCCTACGTGAGCGATGCCTGTGCTCGCCATGCATGGAGGCTCAAGGCCGAGCTCGGCAAGGACAGCAAGAACCTCCAAATCGCTGTCGATGACCACGAGAAGGTCACCGATGACTTCTCCGGAACCACACTCTGGTGGTATGCCTCCAAGCAGCAATCCAAGGCCAACGTCATCAGCATATACCCCAGCCGGGATGAGAAGCGCTTCTACCGGGTCGTCTTTCACAGGCGACACCGTGAACTCGTTGTCGGCTTCTACCTACCATTCATCCTCAGCAAGGGCCGTGCCGTCACCGTCAAAAACCGCCAGTGCCGCCTCTTCACTAACAACACCGGGCGGTAGCTGGAACCCTTACCGGGCCAAGAGCGTCTAGAGCCACATCGCATTCGAGCACCCAGCGACGTTCGACACGCTTGCCATGGACCCCGATCAGAAGGAGGCCATCATCAACGACCTCATGGCCTTCCAGGAGGGCAAGGAGTATTATGCAAAAGTCGGCAAGGCATGGAAGCGTGGGTGCCTCCTATACGGTCCTCCTGGCACTGGCAAGTCCACTATGATCGCCGCCATGGCCAATTTCCTCGACTACGACGTCTACGACCTTGAACTCACGGCCGTCAAGAACAACACCGAGCTGCGGAAGCTCTTCATTGCGACAACAGGCAAATCCATCATCATCATAGAAGACATCGACTGCTCCGCCGACCTCACCGAAAAACGCCGCAAGGACAAGAAGGCCTCTGGCGATAAGGATTCTGATGACGATGACAGATCCAAGCGATCAATGGAGCCAGAGAAGAGTGACGCTCTCTAGCCTGCTCAACTTCATCGACGGGCTGTGGTCGGCCTGCGGGGGTGAGCGGATTATCATCTTCACGACCAATCACAAGGAGAAGCTGGACCCCGCACTGATCCGGCGGGGCAGGATGGACAAGCACATAGAGATGTCCTACTGTCGCTTCGAGGGCTTCACGGTGCTCACCAAGAACTACATGGACATCGTTGAGCATGAGCTGTTCGGCGAGATCCAGCAGCTGCTCGAGGAAATCGATATGTCGCCTGCTGATGTGGCGGAGAACCTGATGCCATGTCCAAGAAGAAAAGGAGGGACCCTGATGTGTGCTTGGCAGGACTCATCGAGGCGCTCAAGCAGGCCAAGGAGGACGCAGGAGCGGCAAAGGCGAAGGAGGAAGAGGAGGCCAAGGAGGCTGAAGTGAAGAAAGCCAAGGAGATAAAGGAGGGAGAGGCGAAGAAAGACGAAGGGAAGGACAAAACATCAGAGGTAGCCAACGGAGACATCAATCAAGGTGACGAGTAGAGTTACAGGATCAGAGTGAACATGTAAACTAGTGCTCCCTGACAGACACAAACAGATGCAGTGTTTGTTCAAATAAAATATGTATCACTCAACTGGAGTAAAATAAATAAATAATATTGATTTCTCTTCTCAGAGAAATTGCCATTATAATGTTGCTATATAATACCTCCGTCCCAAAATAAGTGAAGCGGTTTTAGTTCAAATTTGAACTAAAACCAAGACACTTATTTTGGGACGGAGGCTACAATACCTAATGCTAACATGGTATTGCTGTAAGAGCACAACTCCTGTAAAGTACTCCCTCTATAAAGAAATATAAGAGTATTTAGATCACTACTTTGGTGATCTAAACGCTCATATATTTCTTTACGGAGGGAGTATGTATCACTCAGCTTTTTTCCCGATAAATATGTGTCACTCAACTGAAATACAAATATTGGTTTCTTTTTCATTTGCTTATTAACACAGGAAGTGACCATTGTATTGTTGCTATCTAAAGAGAGTGCTACAATACCAAATGCTAACATGATATTGTTACTACTATATTAAAGATACAGGAAAACTGGTTTGTATATATACATTTCCTCATTTATCTACAAAAGGGAGCAGTCTGGCATATATGACCCGTCTATAAAACTTCCTTGTTCTGATGAACAATACAAATGCTACGGCAGACCCGAAGACACAGACGCATGCCATGATCAGGAAGGAGAGTGCGAAGCAGTGCTTACCGGCACAGGCAAGCTCACCTTGCGGTGACTCCTTGTCATAAATGAACCCGACCACGCGCACCGAGAGGATGTAAGAGCCAACAGGGCTCGCGACGGCCACCGTGTTGAAGATGGTGCCAAAATGGTTTAGCCCGAATATCTCTGAAGTTATGCTCGGCATCAAAGCCCACTGAGACCCGTAGCACAAGCCGACAAGGACCGAGCCGACGTAGAGCGATGCGTGGAAACCGGAGGAGATGATGGCATGGCCTACACCCATGACCAGAAGCGTCGCTGCTATGAAGAAAGGCCTGCCCAGTCCTCGCGACCGGAGGAAGTGGTCGGAGACGTAGCCTGCGCCGAACCTCCCTGAGAAGTTCCAGATGCTCCATAGGGACACCAGAGTGCTGGTCTCCCTGCTCATGTAGCCCAGAGAGCCCCCGATCTGGCTGATGTTGTTCACCGTGGCCAACCCCGAGCCCATTCCGCAGGCCATCGCAAGGAAGAGCAGCCAGAAGTCGAGTTTGCACATGGCCTGCACCACGTTCAGGTTCTCTGCTTTGTCCGACGACATGTCCTGATTATTAGATCCCACAAGCGGTGTGCTAGAGCTGGCGTTCTCTGAATCCTGCTGCGCCGTTTCCTCATGAAGAAGTAAACCAGTTTGTTCTTCCGACGTTGGTTCTTCTCGCTGCTTCGATTCGGACCTCTGAGCCCTTACAACAATAGCCACTGGAGACATGATCAGCAGCAAGAGTATCGCGAAGCAAACACTCTGCCCAGCTGAACTTATCATGAAAACTTGGTCGCAGATTATGACAACCATCAGGAACCCAGCAACAGTAACGGCCATGAGAGAGAAAGCATCGAGGAACTTCTTGTTGTACCGCTGATGAGCGCTGTGGACGTCGACAAAGTACATGAGCAGCAACGCGATGGCTGTGGGTAGTATTGCCAGCATAAGTATGAAACTGCCGGGATCAATATGGAGAGTGCGCTGTACTTGGACCAGTATTGCGCCGCTCAAGCCTAGAAAACCCTGTTTGGAAATTAAACAGATGAATCGATGTCATAAACTGCGAAACAGAGTGTAGGTTGGGATTATTGAGAAAATAAAGTGTGTGCAATGTTGGATCCACACAAGTTCACATCATCAGAGTTATGAATACAGTTAGGCGGGAACTGAAGACAATAACACTGAAAGTTCGGGCAATTAAGACAAAAATGATAGCTCCACCTGGTGTGGTAGGTAAAGGACGAGGCCAGCGAATGAACACTGCATTATTGCCTCTCTGATGTATCTGGACCAGAAAACATTATTATGAAACAGTTCCTGTACCTACACAACTGTACTTTTCTAGAACCTGTGATGCTGCCTCCCAGGGAGCAAGGATTCCCAGAATGGTTGTGCTGGATGAATTGTACTTCTCTAGAACTGTTTGTCTCTAAGGTTGTGTTGCATCAAAATTACTCTCCTTGACTACTTTCAGCATAAATCTCTGTACTACTGTGCCACTGTGGTATGCCACCAAAACAGATTTCTGCACATAAAAATGGAACAAAACAGATCCTTTCACATGCCTCTTTTTGGTTTGTACGATTGGAGCAGACAGAGCCTGTGGATTTCACATGCTTCTTTGGATTGTTTTCTTGTTGTAACTCACAGAGCAAATTACTGATGCAGAGGAACAGAGCAGAGACTGAAAGCAGAGTAAGGGGATCGATCGGCAGCAGGTACCTTCATGATGCCGATGACGGTGCCGCGGCGGTCGGGGAAGTTCTCGACGGCGGTGACGACGTCGGCCGTATTCATGAAGGTCTGCGCCTGCGCGGCGAGCAGCATGTAGAGGCAGACGAGCGGGAGCGGGGCGGGGACGACACCCGCGACGGCGAGCCACATGGGGAGGTACCCTGCGGCGCATAGTGCGGCGCCGGTGAGGAGGACGATCCAGGGGCGTCGGCGGCCTCCCACGGGCGCCCACGCGGCAAGGAGGCCCGAGAGGACCCCGACGTTGGCGCCGACGTCCTTGAAGAAGGCGACGGCGTCGAGCGCGGACTGGTCGTAGCCCTGCGACGCCTTGAGCGCCGGTGAGTAGACGCCGAAGCAGTAGCTGCCCCCCGCGAAGCACTGGATCAGAGCGCTCGCCGCCAGCGCCGACCACCGCGTCCTGGCCGCCATCGCCGCCGCCCCTGCCGGAACAGAAGAGGTGGAAAAGAATGTCTTTTTTAGCTCGGTGGCTTCAAGGACCTCTCTTTGCGCTGCCACGTGAGCTACGTGACACCCACTAGCCGCCGTGTGTCACTGACAGCGTGGGCCCACCGAGAAGAAGCCATAGCAATTGTGAGAAATGGAGAATGTTTTTTCTTTTTCTAGGAGAGGGTGACTTTTTTAATTTGAGCATGATTATCAAACAATATACTCCCTCCGTCCGAAAATACTTGTCATCAAAATGGATAAAATTGAATGTATTTAGAACTAAAATATATCTAAATACATCCTCTTATATTTATTTTGATGACAAGTATTTTCGGACGAAGGGAGTATTTCTTAGCATGGATCCAAGCCAAGTTGTCGTCTTCTAGCTATGATTTTGCTTGTGTCATGTGGACATGTGGACAAGAGCAAGATAATGGAGCTCAAGGAGTATTCAATCAAAAGGCAAGCTGGCAAAAGAACTCAAACCCCTCTACCCTTGGAAGTACTCCTACTAAATTGCAATTTTTATAAGATTGTAATTATCGAATGTGCGAATCCGTGTGAAATTGAGAACCTAACAAAAGCCTGAAAAGGCCCCGCTTATTCTTGCACTTTTAATAGAGTTGCACTGTATATAAAATTCAAACTCTTTTTAAGGTCGAAAACGATATTCTTGATGAGAGCATAACAAACCCTTGAAAAGGACCGTTTATTCTTGAATTACGGACGTAAGAAGGGGTTGGTGTCCTTTTTCTTTGTTAAATTGTCTATCTCAACATTGTTATTTGTTATTTCTACTCACATTAACATGATAAGTGATTATTGGAGCAGCTTTCATGTTTGTTTGATATCTTTAATATTACTTGCTAAAAACATGTCACTGTGCGTAAATGTGTTGTTTCGTGGCAACGCACGGGTCCGCCGCCGTTGCACTGCCTATGAACTTGGTGGAGACAGGGAAGGATAGTTGTGGCGTTGTGAAGACCTTGACGGCTTGACGCCTGCTGTCATGACCACGACCACTGCGTCGGCAAGATAGGCCTTAAAGGCACCTTCAATGCGGGCCCACAAAATGGACACACTATTTATCTGCGGATTGGTTCACGGACACGGATCAAAATAATAGCATATCAAATCTTCATGAATGAGAATATTCAAATGCGACAGTAGTTCTACTCTAAATATTATAATCCAATTAAATTTTGAAATAAAATAGTTCCAACATAAATTCAACCTGCAAGAGGGAACACCCGTGTCACAAATTTGAAGTATAATTTATAATATAGTTCGGGAGAAAAAGACAAATTTGACTCTGATAGTACACAACATCAGTTGGGCTTTAAATTTTGCCCATTACCACTGTCAATACTACTTTTGTTTTTGGACCTTGACATTAGTTGAGATTCAAAAGGTACTTGATTTTTGTGATATTATCGGTTCATGTTGTGCCCATCTGTAGACTTTTTCTCAGATTTTTTTGAAAACATTTGTATGTACAAGCTGAATCCAGGTGCGGTACAAGCCCTGGTGCACTATAGACTTACCAACAAGGGAGATGTGTTGTTGGTTGAAAAATGACGCAGTTAACAACTTGGGCCTAATATTTGACACAAGCTCAAACCATTTGCAGTGTTATTTTCAGACTGGTTATTGCTATGGAGAATGGAACATCTATGCTATTGATAAAGAACAATCTCACAAAATTGGATCTTTCTTCTCGTGCTATTATTGCTGAAATTAAGAGGCGCACTATAAGTCTAAGGAATTGCCAAGCTTTGTGTACCTTATAATAATGACACCATGGATGCGTGAAGTTGAGTGATACTAAGGCTATTTAATCGTGGGCAACATATATCCAGTTAGCGAATGATTTGGTTGGTTAAGGAGACACAAAGACTACCGAGAAGGAAACAAGTGGAAGAGAGTCTTTATTTGTCGCTATATGATGGAAATCAGATGCCACATTGCTTAACACATATTTTTGAATTAAAAGGATAATTTGATCAATGTTTCTATATTTTTATAAATATGTGGCAATGCACGGACATTCGGCTTTTGCCCGTAGCAACGCACGGGCATTTTACTAGTTGAGATAAAGACGCACGTTCTCTTCTGTTTTTGGCTGCATATTTGTACCAAGAAACATACATATGATAATCTTTTCATATATTATTATTTCAGCACTCTATTTATTGGCTACTCACCGTGGACTGTGGTATATAGGTGATCTTTTGCTACCTACATTTTTTTTCCAAAAAGAATGGATCATAGCATCTCTAGCAGATTGCGCAAAAGCACGCCGGCCCGTAAAACTCCGGTCATTTTGTGAGATTAAACGTTTTTTTGTCCGAATAGATCCGCTAAATCTAGCACGGCCCATAAAAATTTACAGGCGGCCCGCGAAAACGTCTCTCCGGTGCTATATCTACGGTTTAGCCGGGATTTAGGGTTACCAAACCATATCCCTCCGCCGCTAGCTATCCCGGCCTTCGGCGTCAAATCTTGCCTCTCCTTTTTCGTTTTCCTCCTCCCCATGGCCGGTGCTGCTTGCGGGCATGATGCCCATGGTGGGACACCGCTGCGCAAGCTCGCCAGGCACAATGCGGAGGCCGGTAGCATACCTAGTGCATCGGGTCCAATGAAAATCTTTTGTGACAATACTGGTGCAATTGCCTTGGCAAAGGAATCCAGATTTCACAAGAGAACCAAGCACATCAAGAGACGCTTCAATTCCATCCGGGATCTAGTCCAGGTGGGAGACATAGAGATTTGCAAGATACATACGGATCTGAATGTTGCAAACCCGTTGACTAAGCCTCTACCACGAGCAAAACATGATCAGCACCAAGGCTCCATGGGTGTTAGAATCATTACGGTGTAATCTAGATTATTTCCTCTAGTGCAAGTGGGAGACTGAAGGAAATATGCCCTAGAGGCAATAATAAAGTTATTATTTATTTCCTTATAATCATGATAAATGTTTATTATTCATGCTAGAATTGTATTAACCGGAAACATAATACATGTGTGAATACATAGACAAACAAAGTGTCACTACTATGCCTCTACTTGACTAGCTCGTTAATCAAAGATGGTTATGTTTCCTAATCATGAACAATGAGTTGTTATTTGATTAACGAGGTCACATCATTAGTTGAATGATCTGATTGACATGACCCATTCCATTAGCTTAGCACCCGATCGTTTAGTATGTTGCTATTGCTTTCTTCATGACTTATACATGTTCCTATAACTATGAGATTATGCAACTCCCGTTTGCCGGAGGAACACTTTGGGTGATACCAAACGTCACAACGTAACTGGGTGATTATAAAGGAGCATTACAGGTGTCTCCAAAGGTAGATGTTGGGTTGGCGTATTTCAAGATTAGGATTTGTCACTCCGATTGTCAGAGAGGTATCTCTGGGCCCTCTCGGTAATGCACATCACATAAGCCTTGCAAGCATTGCAACTAATGAGTTAGTTGCGGGATGATGTATTACAGAACGAGTAAAGAGACTTGCCGGTAACGAGATTGAACTAGGTATTGGATACCGACGATCGAATCTCGGGCAAGTAACATACCGATGACAAAGGGAACAACGTATGTTGTTATGCGGTCTGACCGATAAAGATCTTCGTAGAATATGTAGGAGCCAATATGGGCATCCAGGTCCCGCTATTGGTTATTGACCGGAGACGTGTCTCGATCATGTCTACATTGTTCTCGAACCCGTAGGGTCCGCACGCTTAAGGTTACGATGACAGTTATATTATGAGTTTATGCATTTTGATGTACTGAAGGTTGTTCGGAGTCCCGGATGTGATCACGGACATGACGAGGAGTCTCGAAATGGTCGAGACATAAAGATTGATATATTGGAAGCCTATATTTGGACATCGGAAGTGTTCCGGGTGAAATCGGGATTTTACCGGAGTACCGGGAGGTTACCGGAACCCCCCCGGGAGCCATATGGGCCTTAATGGGCTTTAGTGGAAAGGAGAAAGGGGCAGCCCAAGGTGGCTACGCGCCTCCCCCCTCCCCTAGTCCTATTAGGACTAGGAAAGGTGGCCGGCCCCCCTCTCCCTCTTTCCCCCTCAGGGAATCCTAGTCCAACTAGGATTGGGGGGGGGGGGAGTCCTACTCCCGGAAGGAGTAGGACTCCTCCTGCGCCCTCCTCCTGGCCGGCGCCCCCCTCCCCCTTGGCTCCTTTATATACTGAGGCAGAGGCACCCCAGAAACACACAAGTTGATCCACGTGATCTATTCCTTAGCCGTGTGCGGTGCCCCCAGCCACCATAGTCCTCGATAATACTGTAGCGGAGTTTAGGCGAAGCCCTGCTGCTGTAGTGCATCAAGATCGTCACCACGCCGTCGTGCTGACGGAACTCTTCCCCGACACTTTGCTGGATCGGAGTCCGGGGATCGTCATCGAGCTGAACGTGTGCTCGAACTCGGAGGTGCCGTAGTTTCGGTGCTTGATCGGTTGGATCGTGAAGACGTACGACTACTTCCTCTACGTTGTGTCAGCGCTTCCGCAGTCGGTCTGCCTTGGGTACGTAGACAACACTCTCCCCTCTCGTTGCTATGCATCACATGATCTTGCGTGTGCGTAGGAATTTTTTTTAAATTACTACGAAACCCATCATGGGTGTGTCCACCGGCGAGGGAGGTGCTGCTTTATATAACGGCCGGAGGCGGCAATCATGTGTACGCGTGGCGGGAGGGGGCGCGTCGCCTCACCGCACCACTCATGAGGAATCAATGGAAGGCTGACTGGCGACAGCCTTGGCATTGATTCCCCACGGAAAACCGAGGCGATGTGAGGACGACGAGGCGCGAGGGTCGTTGACTCGGCGGGCCCACCGTTCTTTGGCGCCAAAAACGATTGCCTCGGCACCCCCGGCGCCCCAGCGTGCCGAGTTTGGGTTGGGTCCGCCGACGCCAGTTTTGGGCCTAACCGGCAAAAAATGGGTTCTCATGGGGGTCCGACTGGACCGTTTTCTGGGTGCCGGCACCTAAAAAAGGGCGTGGAGGTCTGTTGGGGGCGCGGCTGGAGATGCTCTAACCAGTTAGATCAGAAGACATGATGTGCTTACTATTCTTTTTTCTTTTCTTTATACAATATGAGAAAGCCAATTATTTTTTCTGTTTTCTTTTTTTTTCTATCTTGTTTTTTCTTTTCTCATAAATGCGTGAACTTTTTCAAAGGCCCCAAATCCTTTTGCAAAATTGATGCACTTTTTCTCAAATTTGATGAACTTTTTTTAAATCGATGAACTTTTATTCAAAGTCGATGAACTTTTTTCAAATTCAGTGAACTTTTCACATTTTTGATGAACTTTTATTCAAAGTTGATGAACTTTTTTTGAATTCAGTGAACTTTTCTCAATTTTGATGAATTTCTTTTCAAATTCAGCAAAAAAATTCAAATCCGATGAACTTTTTCTTTTTTTTGCTTTCAAAATTGATGAACTTTTTCAAATTCGTGAACTGCTTTTCAAATTTTTAATTTTCAGATCCATGTGGTTTTCAGTTTTTGTGAACGAAAGGGACGAACAGCAAAAAGAAAAACGAAAGAAACGTGCATGAAGGAGCTAGCGATAGAAGGAAGAAAAGGAAGGTGTGAGCGTGCTTGCTGGGCCGGCCCACCCGAGGCTGCTGCGCGAGCGCCCGCTATGGGAACGGGCGCTTAAGGCGCCGAAGAAGAGGAGGTCTCAATAGGAGACCCCCTCCCAACCGTTGTGAGTAAAGCCTATAAAATAACCTCTACCGAGGCACATTTTTGTGTTATTTCCATTTTTAATGGTTCTTTGATTCTCGACAACCTTCACGGTTGGGACTCAAATCTGTTCACAAGTATGCCCTAATTAGCCCATTTAATTTTTTCGCCATGTATACCAAAACGCAATGAGAGGCGTATTTGCGCTTCCACACATTCCTTTTGTACTGGCACAATTAACATTGTTTTCTTGATAGACACATGCATAATTAGATGTTTGTAAGAGAAACACATACATACATAAGTAAGGAAAACTAAAGTACATATTATTCCATGGTCACATTTATTGGTCACATACAGTGGTATGTGATAGTTTATTGGTCACCAGTGGAAGCTACATCACCAGTAATATCCACTAGTGATGGGGATGTTGCAGTATTTTGGATCAATGTTGCACTTGGAGGGAAGGCTCTTGGCCGTCTGCACCATTTTGGCTTCCAGACCTTGTTGAAGGCCCTTGAAGCCACTTAGATCGCCTTGGATTGATGTCCATATAGCCTTGCAGCGGCAACGCGGCGTCGTTTGCCTCAATTGCTGACAACACTGGTTTTGGACCTCCTCACAACTTCTCTTCCCCCAAGTCTGAGGAAAGACCCAAGAGAGCGGCATATCCTTCGTCACACACCGATCCATAACATAATCGCTGCAAGAGTCTAGCTTTGGCTGCTCTTCCTCGCAATTCTCAGAACCACTCGCACTAGGTGCTATCGCAACCCATTCCCCATAACCATCCGCGGTGGGAGCTTGCGCAGCTGGGCTGGGAACTTCCGCATATTGCGCAATAGCAGTGTTCACTACCAGAGCAAGGAAAGCTAGGAGGAAGAAGATCTTCATGTTGTCAATGTTGTTTTGGTAGTGGTGAAGATGAAAGATGAGATGAGGCCACTATTTATAATGGATGATGTGACATGATATATGTCTACCATTCTGTGTTGCTTTTGAATGCTTACAAATTTAGTTGGATGACCAAAGTTACTTTGCAAGCACACATAATTTTAGCAAGTTGTTGAGATGATGTTTCGTGCACTGAATCTGCAATTTTCCTCAAAAGAGACCACGTGTAATGTTATTCCAAGGCTTCTTACTTTGGTTTTTTTGTGGAACTTAATTTGTAATTGTGCGGGTCTTTAAAGAAAGATCGAGACCATGTTGCTAGTGATTGTGTTATACAAGGTAATAGAACATGATAAGTAATGCATCTAGATGTCATCTTCCACTAACTTTCTTTGTTCTGTCATGTATTAGCCATTGTGTGGTAATTATATAGATGGCATTTTTCATAAAGTATCTACTCTTTTGTGGAAACATACAATGAGTAATGATGTGTGACACTTCCATGTCCTGCTTTTGGTATTGTATTGTACTAAAAAACATATGGTTAAGTGTTTTATAGTTTACTCTTTCATGAACGCTAACTTGTGGACTTCCGTAGGTTGTTTCAGATGGATCCACCATTCTTAGCTTTCACCAAAAAAATTGTTAGAGCATGTGTCTTATGTGTTATTAGTACATGATAAGCAATGACTCACCAAGATGTTGTCCTCTTCTCCCCATGGTTTCACTCTGTAATGCATACGAAACTACGTGGCTCGCGCCTAATATTTGTTATGGTTTTTAATTGTTTTGTGGAACTGCAATTGTATTGTTGTGCGGGTTATTAGGATGGATGCAACTCGTTTTAATATATTTGATAAAGAAATGAAAAAATTGTACAACAAGGACTAAACCCAAGCCACAGATTATAGATAAATCTGTTAACTTCACTGAATTCATACTAAGTCGTGTTTTAGACATTGATAAGGAAAATACCATGACAAAAAAAAATTCATTGATACCCAAATTGTTAGAATCAAGGTTAAGTGTTGATGCAAACTAACCTATGATTGGATGGCTAGGAGGACAGTGATATCCCCAGCCCACCAGGGTTCAAGTCCTGAACTTGAGCTTTTTCTGGATTTATTTCAAGCTTTCCGGCGATGTGCGTTCAGTGGGAGGAGACGTTCCCGTCGACTATGAAGGCATTTGTGGCGACTTCATCAATCTCAAGATGATGTGTCGACTCAGTTTCTCGAAGGTGCTTGTAAGGGGTGGAGTGTGCGTGTGTGTGTGCGCGCGCGGGGTGGCGTGTGAGGGCGAGACTTGTATGAGATCTACCTTTAGGTGAGATCAAATAGATCAATCTATTTAAAGACTCAAAACATGTTCAAAATTTCTAAAAATAGTTATAAACACACATCCATGTTTGATGTACAACCTCAAGAGGTTTCAACTCCTAATTCAGAGTACACTTAGAGAACCAAAAAAGAAAAAATCGGATGTGAATATTGTCAAATGCTATTCACCCCAAGATGACACTATTCATAGTCGAATTTGTCTTTATTGAATCTCTTACTATAGACCGGGTTTGAAGCTGATTTTTTTAGAGTTGTAAACATACTTTGCAGGTATGTTTTCAAAAAATTCAGAATTTTTTAAAATGTCTAAACATGAAATTTTGGTGTTGATCCTACGATTCTCACCTAAAGGTCAGATCCTATACAAGTCGTATGTGTGTATGTATGAGTGTCTTTTTTCTTGTGAAATATGTATGAGTGTCTATGTTTGTGCTGTGTTAAAAAATGTTGATTAAGCCAAGGAAAAAGCGGAACATGTTATCCCCCTAAGCACCCAAATGAACAATTGAAATCGAATTAACGAACAACATTTGTGGAAGGTAAGCTCACAAAGAACTCAAATTTGATCATTGAAGTGTTTGTATAAACCTGGTTTTATATCACAGTAGATTATTAAACCCGGTTTTAGTGGTTACCGCCGTTCACCTGCCAAAATCCGGCCTTTTTTCCTGCCAAGCCGCCGCTGCGGCTGCCTCCTCCCGCCGCCGCCGATGAAGCCCATCGTCGTCCACGCCGCCGCCGTGGACCGCCGGTGGCTGCTCCCTCTGGCCGTCGGCTCCGCGCTGTCGCTCTTCCTCCTCGTCCTCCTCACCACCGTCCCTTTCCCCTTCTTCCCCTCCTCCTCGCCCTCCCCGGCGCTCTTCGTCGAGCACAAGCTCGCCCCGACCCCGCCGGCCTCCCGCGCCGCCGGATCCCTCCCCCGCATCGCCTACGTCATCTCCGGATCCGCCAAGGACGCCTCCGCGCTCCGCCGCGTCCTCCTCGCGCTCTACCACCCCAGGAACCTCTACGTCCTGCACCTAGATGCGGAGGCGCCGGAGTCCGACCGCCGGGACCTCGCCGCCGGCCTCGCGGCGCACCCCGTCATAGCCGCCGCCGGCAACGTCCGCGTCGTCGAGCGGGCCAACCTCGTCACCTACCGCGGGCCCACCATGGTCGCCAGCACCCTGCACGCCGCCGCGGCCCTCCTCTGGGGCCACTCCGGCGCCGGCGGGTCCGACTGGGACTGGTTCATCAACCTCTCCGCCTCCGACTACCCGCTCGTCACGCAGGACGGTAATTTGACCTCTCCTTCCACCACTTCTTCCAAGTTCAAATCCACTAATCTGACCCTGTGAGCTTGCTTGCTGCAGATCTGATCCATGTCTTCTCCAAGCTGCCGCGCGATCTCAACTTCATCGACCACACCAGCAACATCGGATGGAAGGAGTAGGACTTTCCTTCCTTCCCAGCTTAAAACTCCGATCGGTCGATGGTGCACCGTGGCTGGATGGATGG
Source organism: Triticum dicoccoides (assembly GCF_002162155.2). Taxonomy (NCBI): domain Eukaryota; kingdom Viridiplantae; phylum Streptophyta; class Magnoliopsida; order Poales; family Poaceae; genus Triticum; species Triticum dicoccoides. The sequence continues at coordinate 4,230,966 of NC_041388.1, read as the reverse complement.
ACACTGTGGGAAATTAATGCACTTCTTGTTGGTTTGTTAATCTTTGTAGGTTTCAGAGGGCGAAGCCGGTCATCATCGACCCAGGGCTCTACATGAAGAAGAAGGCTGACGTGTTCTGGATACCACAGCGCCGGAGCGTGCCAACAGCCTTCAAGCTCTTCACCGGTAATAACAAAGGGCATTATATTCACTGTGCATATATACTAGACTCCTGCAAATTCTTTCCGTCAATTGAAAGAATTTGTTGTACTCCCTCTGTTCACTTTTGTAAGATTTTTAAGACAGCTAAAATTGAACTGTTTTGGGTGTCGTCTTAAGTGTCTAAAACGCCTTACAAAAGTGAACGGAGGGAGTAGAAGAGTTTATCAGTGAATGTGAGTGTTCAGGATTTGAAACTATATATTCTCTTTGATACGTGTTTGATCAAGCAAGTTCTGGTGAGCACGCCACCAACTGAAATCGATTTACGAAATTACTATGCACACGATAAGTTGCTGGACGATTTTAAGACGACGTTGTGATCGTTGGCTGCGGCCCAGGTGAACCCAAGTGATCGATGGCTGATACAGCTTGTCGTCTACAAATCGGGCACAACCCATCGTGTGTGTAGCAGTTCTCATCGATTTATATTACCATAAAAAGATCTTCAAAGGGTTTCCAGATATATCATGCAGAACCCTGCGTAATAAATGGGATGCTTTTCTAGTTTAGTTGCCTGTTTTTTGTTTTTTTTTTGCTGAAAACAAACAAATCATAAATGGAAAAACTCCATGAGTTCAGATTTATCTTTCCTGCGTGACAGCAATTCCATTCTGTCTACTGAATATAACTAGTATAACCTTCAGTTTCTGTTTCAGTTCCAGTTCAGTTACTTTATTGTGCTAGTAAACTCCATCTGTTATAAATGCTCTTATTAGCAGCCCCCATAATTTCACCTTTCTGCTTCTCTCTAGACCAAGAAGATCAACTGATCCGAGTTTCTCAAGTACTAACTTTAGTACAAAGTTGGGTCATCTATTTTGGAACGGAGGGAGTAGTTCTCAACTTGATATGCACACCCCATGTTTCAACATCTCAATCTGATAAGTAGCTTCCAGATTCAGAGCTTGCCTTTCCAGTCAAGGTCAAGGCTAACTGGCAAGCAAAACATTAGCATGATTAGGCCAATGTTACTATTTTATTACTATTTCCTGAGATATCATGCAGAATCCAGCACAATAAATGTGGTGCTTTTCTAGCTTAATAGTTGCTTTTTTTTTGTTTCTTTTGCTGAAAACAAACGTGGCATAAATGAGGAAACTCCTTGTGTTCAGATTTACCTTTCCTGTTGAAACTCCTTGAGGAAACTTCCATTCCATCTATTGAATGTAACTAGCAAAACCTTCTGTTTCTGTTTCAGTTCAGTTACTTTATTGTGCTGGTAAACTTCACCTGTTGTAAATGTTCTTACTAGTAGCCCCAAAAAAAATCACCTTTCTGCCTCTCTCTAGACCAAGAAGACTGATCTAATCTCAGTTCCTCAAGTAGTTCTCGACCTGATGTGTACACTTTTTGTTTCAACATCTCAACCAGATAAGTAGCTGTAAGATTCAGAGCCTGCCTTTGCAGTGAAGTTCAAGGCATTTGATTCCTAACTGGCAAGCAAAACATTAGCAGCATGATTAGGCCAATGATAGTATTTTAGCTTTCCTGTGTAATAATAACTAACAAGGAAATATGGCAGCATCTTGCTCTTCGTCACAAACCCCACAAATATTGCATTTCAAGAGCTTTTGAGTGACCAATTAACTCTGTTACTCTGGGCCTTTTTGAGGAACCAATCTTTGCTCTTAAATCTCTGATATGTTTGTAGATGCATCTGATAATCCCTATCTATCCTGATGCAGGTTCAGCCTGGATGGCGCTGTCCAGGTCGCTGGTCGAGTACAGCATATGGGGCTGGGACAACCTTCCCCGCACCGTCCTCATGTACTACTCCAACTTCATCTCCTCCCCAGAGGGCTACTTCCACACCGTTGTCTGCAACGCGGAGGAGTTCAAGAACACGACGGTGAACCACGACCTGCACTACATCTCGTGGGACAACCCCCCGAAGCAGCACCCACACTACCTCACGATGGACGACCTGGATCGTATGATCGCCAGCGACGCGCCCTTCGCCCGCAAGTTCCACGCGGACGAGCCCGTGCTCGACCGGATCGACGCGGAGCTCCTGTCCCGCCACGCCGGCCCGGACGCGCCCACGCCCGGAGGCTGGTGCGCGGGGACAGGGGACAACGGGAGCGACCCCTGCTCGGTCGTCGGGAACACCAGCTTTCTTCAGCCTGGCCGTGGGGCCGTGCGGCTCCAGCGGCTCGTCACGTCGCTCCTGTCAGACGAGAAGTTCCACCCGCGGCAGTGCAAGTGATGATATGCTTCTGATGCCAGAGCTGCTTGCGGTGTGATGATGCATGGATCTCCTGCCGGCGATGTACGCACGGTCGATTTGACCGCCTGCGGCTCGCCGTTTTGTCGGCTAGGTAGCAGACCATGCCATGTGTATGATGATGTTGTACGAGTACGACCAGACCACGTAGCGTAAGTAGAGTTTGTTGTTGTATCACCACTTGTAAGACTAGTAAAGTCTGAAGACCACAAGATGATGTATCATCGACATCGACTCGACGGTATGAACCTGAAGACGGGAACTTGGTGATGAAAGTTGTACCCACGCCTGCATCTTGTAGTAAAGACTGCTGATGTTTCTGAAGTTTGGGTATCTCTGCTGGTTGGAAGAAAACAGAAAAAGGGTTACTTATTGCTGCCTGAGTAAGAGCCATCCTGAAGGACCCATTTCTGTTACTAGGATTGTGTTCTAACAGCAATTCCTGTTATTATTCAGTCAGCCAAGATTGCTTGCAAACACATCTCAAAAAAAAAAAAAAGATTGCTTGCAAACATGTCATTCTGCTGTGTTGGCTTTGATTTTTCTTTACAGGAGATGAATGTTGCTTGGAAACAAAATGACAAGAAATGAACATGTCTCTTTTTATTTTTTGAGGGGAGAAATGAACATGTCTTTGTGTTACCAGCCTTGTCTTTCTTTTTGCACTTGTTTAAGGAAGCAGCTAAGTAATCAACGCCCGAAATCATAGTCAAATGGACGGCCAGGATGTGCTTTGGCGGCTCATCATCGTCATCATGTGGTACTTACCGTTTTTTTTTTCTTTTTTTTTGAGATGCATGTGGTACTTAGCGTTGACAGGTTCCAAAACGGCGACATAGTATAGACCACCAAACCCTGTCTGCCTGCCTGCCTTGTTTCCTCCCTTGTTTTGACAAGCTCCACCTTTTCTTCGTCCTCTTCTTTCCTCCCCCCTCTTCTTCTTCTTCTACTTGTGGTGTTGGTGGTGGTGGTCGTCGCCGGTTGATCGACCGATGGCGCCGCAGGGGAAGGGGGAGGGGGAGGGTGGGCAGAAGATGACGATGATCTACGCGATGGTGGCGCGGGGCACGATGGTGGTGGCGGAGCACACGGCGTACACGGGCAACTTCCGGGACATCGCCGCGCAGTGCCTGCACAAGCTCCCCGCCGGCGACAGCCGCTTCACCTACACCTGCGACGGCCACGCCTTCACCTTCCTCCTCCACCAGGGCTACGGTACGGCAGCACCATCTTATTACCTCTTTCTTCTCCGGCCGGTCTCCCAGGATTTTTCTTTTTCAGTTCTGGTGCAGCTGACTGATCTTGGACCTCCCTTCTCCCAAAACCCAGCCAGAGTTATCAATCTCAAAGTAATTAGTTACTACTAGTTCTGAGGTCAGGTTCTTGTTCATGAAAAAAATTGCATGGCCTCCAGATGATAGTAGTACATACATATATCATCCATGAATAATCGCATACAAGCTCTCACTTGGTACTTATTTCACAAATCTGTTCCGTTTATGCCCAATAATCAGAGCCTGAGCGTTGGTGTTGCCCTGCTTTCCAAGCATACACATCATAATATTCAGTAAAACCAAAGCTGCATACACATCATAATATTCAGTAAAACCAAAGTTATTCAGTAAAACCAAAGCTGCATACACATCATAATATTCAGTAAAACCAAAGTTATTCAGTAAAACCAAAGCTGCATCCACACTGAACTGAAAATGACATGTGCATATACATATGATATGCAGCCTACTGCGTGGTGGCGACGGAGTCGGCGGGGCGCGAGGTGCCCCTCGCCTTCCTGGAGAGGATCAAGGAGGAGTTCAACAAGCGGTACGCCGGTGGCAAGGCCGCCACCGCCACAGCCAACAGCCTCACCAAAGATTTCGGGTAACAAATTATGGCTAATGTTGTGGGTTAATTACTCTGAATGACATAGAGACAGAGGTTAATTAGCTGTGGTCAACAAATTTAGCAAGGTAACTGATTAGGCAAAGACCATTCCATAGCGTTACCAAAAGTAAATGAAAATAGCAGCAAAGATTTAGGGTAATATAAAGTAAGGTACGTATTAACGAAGTGATCGGCCAGGCCGAGGCTGAAGGAGCAGATGCAGTACTGCATGGATCACCCGGAGGAGGTGAGCAGGCTGTCCAAGGTGCAGGCCCAGGTCTCCGAGGTCAAGGGCATCATGATGGAAAACATCGACAAGGTACTAATTTCTCAATCAAATACTCCCTCTGTTCACTTATATAAGACGTTTTAGCAAATTCAGACAGTGTACTAAACAGTTCAAACCCAGCTGTCTGAAACGCCTTATAAAAACGAACGGAGGGAGTAACTGTAATGCCGAATGGATTTCTTTGTTGATTTGATCTTGGATGTTTGCTTGGTGGATGCTTCTCAGGTGATTGATCGCGGGGAGCAGATCGAGGGCCTGGTGACGAGGACCGAGCAGCTCCACGACCACGCCTTGGATTTCAGGACCGAGGGCACGCGCATCCGCCGCAGGATGTGGTACCAGAACATGAAGATCAAGCTCATCGTCGCCGGCATCGTCGTCGCCATCATCCTCATCATCGTCCTCTCCATCTGCCATAGGGACCACTGCAAGTCCTAAGCCTAGCCTAGCTTCATCACTTTGTTCGAACAAAGAATCAAGACACCCACCAAAAAAAAAAAGAGTCGGAGCGGCTGCTCCGGTCACTGGCACGTGGGCCCCGCATGTCATGTCTCGCGTCGAGTGAATAATCGGATAAATTTCATGTTTTCTTGTTTATTGTTATATTGTTTAACTTAGAGCATCTTTAGTAGCATTGCTTCATCCGTTTGTCGAGAGGTTTTGTGATAACTGCTAATCGTATATACTCGACAATTTGTAGCAGAGTTTGAGTACCACACAGTTTAAGCATGAAAGTTTTGACCATCAATTCTACTGCAAACTCGAATAGTAACAAAAAATTCTACTACAAATTCTCATGATCATCACAAGTTATGATGAATCGAAACAAGTTACATATGGTAGATCTACTCAACTGAAGAAGACGCGGCGGCGACGGCCGCGCTCGCCTTGCCGTCGGCCTCGAACGCGTCGCAGAGCGCCTTGTGCTGGGCCTTGACGGCGTCGTGGGACTCCTTGGTGGGCCTGCCGCCGGGCGGCGCCGCGACGCCGAGGACGCCGTAGTGGTCGGCCTTGTTGCTGTTGGCGGCGGCGAGGACCCTCTAGGCGGCGCGCGCGCGCTGGGCCCCCGGAGCGGTCCATGGCCACGGCCATGTCGACGTGCATCTTGGCCCTCCTGAGGTCGCCGGCCGCGAACAGCTTGTCCGCCGCCTTCAGCTGCGCCTCCAGCTGCTTCTTCTTCACCGCCACGGCCGCCGCCTCCATCTGCTCGAGTTGCGCGATCGGTCGCCGGCTCACCGTGAGTTCTTGCAAACGATCGATCACCGTGAGTTGTTGCTGCCGGTGCTTGGTCTGGTGCGTGTGAATTTAAGGACTCATCCTGGCCGGCCGAGACATGGTCGGCGTCGAAATCGGATTCGCGCGGGAAGGCAGAGCTCTCCGTGTCCGGCACATGTTCAGCAACTCATCACATTGGATCACAACTGGATCAGCTGATGTGTGGGCCGGGTATATTGGGCTGGAGCCCAGATTGACTTATGATATTTCATTTCAAGTTTGACCAAGTCTATACACTATAGCAAAATTTATCAATGTCTTCAAAAACAAATATACTTCATCAGATTTATTAGGAAATGAATTTTCATATTATTACATTTGATATCACAGATCTTTGCGGGTTGTCTATAGACTTGGTCAAACTTTAAAAAGTTTGACTTAGACAATCCTAGAACTTAAATTATTTTGGAACTGAGGGACTACATTTCAAATATGTTTAAATTTTAAAGTTCCAATCCATTTATTTCACTCAAATAGTTCAACTGTGTGAAATTGCTTATTTGTGAAGCTGCTTGCTTCAGTATGTGAAACTGATATTTGTGGAATATAACTAAAGTTTGAACATGCTATTTTCTGAAGCTGCTTATTTCGCTGAGTTTATTTGTGAAGTTAGTTATTGCATTCATTTCAATTCCAATGTGAAATAGTTTTTGTTCATATATGTGAAATTGATTTAAAATTTGTGAAGCTCCTTATTACAGTGAGTGAAAATGATATTTTTAAAATATAACCGACTGAAATATGCTACTTGTGAAGATGAGTGAAATCAGTTTTCTAAAATAACTTCACTTGGTTAACTTGAATGAATGAACTATGTTCTTTAAATGAATGAAATCCATTTCTCAAAACGGTTGAAATATGTTATTTGAAAGAATAGAAATCAGTCTTGTCAAATTGATTGTTCTAGTGTGTGAAACCGATTATTTCAAATATATGAAACTGTGTTTTTTTTTGAAAAAAGATGTCACTGCTTTTTTATCAATATGTGGAAACATTTACATGAGGGAAACAAATTTTTAATGATTGAAATCAGTTTTTGAAATGAGTGAAATTATTTCTTGAACTAAGGAAAATCAGTGGTTTAAAATAAGTGAAATATGTTTTTAAAATGAGTAAAATAAAACTTTTAAAACGTGTGAAATATTTTTTAAAGTGAGTGAAATTATTTGTTTGAAATGAGTTAAATTGTTTTTTAAGTCCAAACTTAGAATGAGAGAAGTCCATAAAGAGATATCTAAAGGGCTGCAATATCACCAAAAAACTAGCCATGTACACGGGGTGCATGGAAGCTAGCTATCCATGTGTCAGAATCATGAGTTGGTTGCCAGATCTTGTGAGTTCGAGCTCTAGCCTACTTCAACTTATTTCGGACTAAAGGCTTTGTTGTTGTTATTGTTGTAGTAGTGAAATTGTTTTTTTAGATTAGTGAAAATTGGTTATTTGAATGTCTGGGTCCGTCTCATCGGAGTTAGCCACTTCTTGAAGCCATCCTGGCTAGCAAAAGCAAAGTGTGTTGACGAACAACAGGTTGCACATTTAGCGTAGCATAGCCTTCATCCATTTGAACTAGGAAGTTTCGACCATCAATTCCACAACAAATTCGAATTGCAAACAAAAAGAATCCACTGCCGGTAAATCTCATGATCATCCCAAGTCATGAATCAAACAGGGTACATATAAATCAACTTGACTCAAGAAGAAACACAAGAAAACAATGTAACATCTTGAACTAAACAAGCAAACAATGTACTACTCCCGACTAATATTTTTAGTGACTCTTGATTGATCGGCCTTCCTTCCCTAATTAACGACGTCCACCGCGGCCGCGGCCGCCGGCGTTGTAGTCCTCCTCCTCGTCTTCCACTGCCTCTGCGTCATGCCCCTTGTGCTCTGGCACCACCGGCTTGTCCAGGAAGACAGCAGCAAGAGGATCTTCGTCGGCGGCGGCCTCCACCACGACCACCCGGGCTGGCGCGGCCGCCGCCTTGGCCTTGGCACGCGGCACCGGGAGCAGCGGCGGCAGGCGGTGGCGAGGAGCGGGAGCTCTCCCCGGCACCGCGCCCTCGTTCTTCCTGATGTCCGTGAGCGCGGCGAACGCCTGGTTGACGAGCTTGAACGCGCCGGCCATGGCCGCGCTGGTGCCGCCGGCCTTGCCGGGGTCGAACATGTCGCAGAGCGCCTTGTGCTGGGACTTGACGGCGTCGTGGGACTCCTTGGTGGGCCTGCCGCCGGGCGGCACGGCGACGCCGAGGACGGCGTAGTGGTTGGCCTTGTCGGCGGCGAGGACCCTGTAGGCGGCGCGCGCGCGCTGGGCCTCCGGGCAGGCCCCGTAGCGGTCCATGGCCACGGCCATGTTGACGTGCATCTTGGCCCTCCTGAGGTCGCCGGCCGCGAGCAGCTTGTCCGCCGCCTCCAGCTGCGCCTCCAGCTGCTTCTTCTTCACCGCCTCCATGATCTGCAAGCAACCGATCGCCGGCTCGCCGTGAACCAGTAGTAGCTCGAGTTCTTGCAATCGATCGATCGCCGGCGGGCTCTCGTTGTTGCTGCTACCGGTGCTTGGTTTGGTTTGCTGCGTGAGAATTTAAGCACTCGATCCTGGCCGAGACAGAGCGGGTCGGACACGGATTCGCGCGGGAAGGCAGAGCGTACGCTCTCCGTGTCCGGCAACTCATCACATTGGATCAGCTAATGTATGGGCCGGGTTTACTGGGCTGGAGCCCAAATTGGCTTATCATATTTATTGTCTAGTTTGACCAAGTTTTAACAAAATTTATCAACTTCTTATTAAAAAACGAATATAATTCATCAGATTCATTATGAATTGGATTTTGATATTAAATATATTTGATATCGCAGATCTTTGCGGGTTTTATCAATAGGCTTGGTCAAACTTTAAAAAGTTCACTTAGAAAATCCATCGTACAACTGCGCGTGGGGCGATCTGAGGGCTACGTGACGACCGGCCGAATTTTGGTCGGTCAACCTGTGCCTATCACTCAAAAAGAAAATAAAAAACTTACAACAATTTTGCACTAAAATTGCAAATTTTCTAATATGCAAAGAATAATCATATAATAGTATACATACTCCCTTCATCCCATAATGTAAGACATTTTTTTTCTACTGTAGTGTCAAAAAATATGTTACGTTATAGGACGGGGGAAGTATTATATAGTATGTATGTATGTATGTATGTACGTACATTTACACTCACCCGACAACCCAAAAATAACTTTAAAACCGACTACTTATAAACAAAAAGAAAAAAGAAAAGCAAAAACAGAACGCATAAAAACAGAAAAGAAAACAAGATAAACAGGGAATATATAGGAATCAAGCGCCGTTTGGACCTAGGGCTAGCTGGGGCTAATGACGCCACGTCACCTCACCGGAGTTGGGCCGGCGATGACCAAACCGAGCGGCAGAGACGCGTCGGGTTCGCACTGTAGTCCACGGAATCGAGCGCCGTTTGGACCTAGGGCTAGCTGGGGCCAACGCGCATCCATTGGTGATGGTGGGGGTTGCTGGGGTGGCCGGGAATGGCGCCGGCGTCGAGCCAGGCGGCGGCCGGAGTTGGGCTCGAGCCAGTCCGGTGCTGCAGTGCTCGAGCGAGCAAACGTAGCGGCTAGGCGGCCTCCTGAGGCGCCAGGAGCGTGTCGATGCCCCTGGAGCGAGCACGAGAGGCTCGGGAGCGCGGGCTCGCCGGCCACGGCGGACGGCGGCCTCGGTGACCTCGGGGCTATGGCTAGAGGGCGGGAGCAAGCAGGGGGGTCAAAGGGGAAACGGTCAGCAGCTCACCGCGGTTCGAAAGAGCCACTAAGGCCCACTAAGGCCCATATAGCTCCCGGGGGGGTTCCGGTAACCTCCCGGTACTCCGGTAAAATCCCGATTTCACCCGAAACACTTCCGATATCCAAACATAGGCTTCCAATATATCAATCTTTATGTCTCGACCATTTCGAGACTCCTTGTCATGTCCGTGATCACATTCGGGACTCAAAACAACCTTCGGTACATCAAAATGTATAAACTCATAATATAACTGTCATCGAAACCTTAAGCGTGCGGACCCTACGGGTTCGATAACAATGTAGACATGACCGAGACACGTCTCCGGTCAATAACCAATAGCGGGACCTGGATGCCCATATTGGCTCCTACATATTCTACGAAGATCTTTATCGGTCAGACCGCATAACAACATACGTTGTTCCCTTTGTCATCGGTATGTTACTTGCCCGAGATTCGATCGTCGGTATCCAATACCTAGTTCAATCTCGTTACCGGCAAGTCTCTTTACTCGTTCCGTAATACATCATCTCGCAACTAACTCATTAGTTGCATTGCTTGCAAGGCTTAAGTGATGTGCATTACCGAGAGGGCCCAGAGATACCTCTCCGACGATCGGAGTGACAAATCCTAATCTCGAAATACGTCAACCCAACATGTACCTTTGGAGACACCTGTAGAGCACCTTTATAATCACCCAGTTACGTTGTGACGTTTGGTAGCACACAAAGTGTTCCTCCGGCACACGGGAGTTACATAATCTCATAGTCATAGGAACATGTATAAGTCATGAAGAAAGCAATAGCAACATACTAAACGATCGGGTGCTAAGCTAATGGAATGGGTCATGTCAATCAGATCATTCAACTAATGATGTGATCCCGTTAATCAAATAAAAACTCTTTGTCCATGGTTAGGAAACATAACCATCTTTGATTAATGAGCTAGTCAAGTAGAGGCATACTAGTGACACTCTGTTTGTCTATGTATTCACACATGTATTATGTTTCCGGTTAATACAATTCTAGCATGAATAATAAACATTTATCATGATATAAGGAAATAAATAATAACTTTATTATTGCCTCTAGGGCATATTTCGTTCACATACTTTGTTCTCATACATGGATCCCATCTCAGATTTCATGGCCTCAATCCATTTCACGGAATCTGGGCTCATCATCGCTTCCTCATAGTTCGTAGGCTCGTCATGGTCAAGTAACATGACCTCCAGAACTGGATTACCGTACCACTCTAGTGCAGATCTCACTCTGGTTTACCTACGAGGTTCGGTAGTAACTTGATCTGAAGTTACATGATCATCATCATTAGCTTCCTCACTAATCGGTCTAGTAGTCACAGGAACAGATTTCTGTGATGAACTACTTTCCAATAAGGGAGCAGATACAGTTACCTCATCAAGTTCTACTTTCCTCCCACTCACTTCTTTCAAGAGAAACTCCTTCTCTAGAAAGGATCCATTCTCAGCAATGAATAACTTGCCTTCGGATCTGGTGATAGAAGGTGTACCCAACAGTCTCCTTTGGGTATCCTATGAAGACATATTTCTCCGATTTGGGTTTGAGCTTATTAGGATGAAACTTTTTCATATAAGCATCACAACCCCAAACTTTAAGAAACGACAACTTTAGTATTAAATCTGATCTCGTATTCCTGCCCTATCTCACTTTTCTCTGTTAAATTTAGTTCAACAGTGATTAGATCTCTGTATGTGTTGCCGCAGCTCTCCGACTTCATTTTGTGAGTCGTGGCTTCAAAGAGTTTCCTCCTGTAAATTGCGAGGCTGATGATTATGAACTACGTATGAAGCATGAAGCAGTAACATCAAAAGAGTTTATTCCTCATCTTATTATCCAGTGTGCCTGTCTGTCTTGAAGTCTATCCGGAGAAATGTTTGGTTCACCGCCCGAATCTAGCAATTAGAAAAACTCCATCATCGCTTGTTTAACATGCAATGTGTATCTTGTTGTATATACAACTCTTTTGATGCAATAAGTTAATATGCAATGTATATGTTTTTAGGAAGTATAAGAATTTTTCGATCAGAAAAAGAAGAAACTATAGGATTTTTTGGTTTGTTTTTAAGTGCAAGAATCTACTGGATATAAAAAACGATAAGTAGAACTTATGGGGTACTTGGAGCTGATCATGATCGTCTATCTGCTGCAGTATCTTGTAGTTGCTGCTCATCCTCCTGGTTGGTCTTACCATAAACTTGGTGTGACACTGATTGGCAGAGGTATCATTCAAGCATGGTGCCTCGTAGCACCGTTTGAAGAGGCACATCCTCATCAGCCAATGATTGCGTATAGTAGGAGAGGAAGACCTAGAAAAATACCAGAAGGGAATGATTCCGTTGAGGGTTCGTCGGAAACTGATAGGTAGACCTAAATCAAATGGTGTTATTAGACAAGGGCGGCCTAGAAGGAAGGAAGACACTTCGGAGTACACATGGTTGTTTATTTGCTTCTGGTACTGAGATCCTCGATTACCAGTAAACAACCTGTAGGTTATCTGCTTGCTGGCCACCAACCTTGCTTGTCATGCATACATGCACGCACTTGGTGCCTCTCAACTAGACAGACTGGTTGATACATCCTAAGTAATTAAAGCAGAGGAGAAGAAAACAAGAGGAGAGTATATGTATATATAGTCTTCAAATCTCTGGACCACCAGCAGCTAATTAGCCCTCCTCCTCCGGCACTGAGATTCCATCCTCTTGCATCAATCCAATCCTCCTCACACGACCATGGTGAGCGCTAGGGATGTCGACACGACGACGGCGGCGAACAAGCAGCAGCAGGCCACCTGCCTGGCCCCCAACCCCGGCAAGGCCACGATCCTCGCCCTGGGCCACGCTTTCCCGCAGCAGCTCGTCATGCAAGACTACGTCGTCGAGGGCTTCATGAGGAACACCAACTGCAAGGATCCCGAGCTCAAGGAGAAGCTCACCAGGCTATGTATGTAACCACTAATTCTCTCTGTTTCCATTTCGGCAAGTTCTTTTGTTGATGCATGATGAGTATATGAATGCAATGCAGGCAAGACGACGACGGTGAAGACGAGGTACGTGGTGATGTCGGACGAGATCCTCAAGAGCTACCCGGAGCTGGCCCAGGAGGGCTTGCCGACGATGAAGCAGCGGCTGGACATCTCCAACAAGGCGGTGACGCAGATGGCCACCGAGGCGTCGCTGGCCTGCATCAAGGCGTGGGGCGGCGACCTGTCGGCGATCACCCACCTCGTCTACGTCTCGTCCAGCGAGGCGCGGTTCCCGGGCGGGGACCTGCACCTGGCGCGCGCCCTGGGGCTCAGCCCGGACGTCCGCCGCGTCATGCTGGCCTTCACGGGGTGCTCCGGCGGCGTGGCGGGCCTCCGTGTGGCCAAGGGCCTGGCCGAGAGCTGCCCGGGCGCGCGCGTCCTGCTGGCCACCTCCGAGACAACCGTGGCCGGGTTCCGCCCGCCCAGCCCCGACCGGCCCTACGACCTCGTCGGGGTGGCGCTCTTCGGCGACGGCGCGGGCGCGGCCGTTGTCGGCACCGACCCCACTGACCAGGAGCGCCCGCTCTTCGAGCTCTACTCGGCGCTACAGCGCTTCCTCCCCGACACCGAGAAGACCATCGACGGCCGGCTGACGGAGGAGGGCATCAAGTTCCAGCTGGGCCGCGAGCTCCCCCACATCATCGAGGCGCACGTGGAGTCCTTCTGCCAGAAGCTGATCAAGGAGCACCCTGCTGCTGCTGCTGCGGAGGGTGACCATGGCGAGCAGCTGACGTATGACAAGATGTTCTGGGCTGTGCACCCCGGTGGCCCGGCGATCCTGACCAAGATGGAGGGGCGGCTGGGGCTGGACGGCGGGAAGCTGCGCGCGAGCCGGAGCGCGCTCCGGGACTTTGGGAACGCGAGCAGCAACACCATCGTGTACGTGCTGGAGAACATGGTGGAGGAGAGCAGGCAGAGGACGGAGGCGCCGGAGCCGGAGCCGGAGGGGGGTCAGGAGTGCGAGTGGGGACTCATACTGGCGTTCGGGCCGGGGATCACCTTCGAGGGGATCCTGGCAAGGAACCTCCAGGCGCGCCTAGGGGCCAACTAGCAGGAGGACATGAATTGCTCGCGCTTGCGTTGCGCGCACATTATATGTTCGTGTCATGATTTCTTTGGTTTCTGAGGCCCGTGCACTAATTAACCTACCAGGAAGAAAGGTAATCAAATATCGAGTTCGTTTGCTTCTACTGAAATAAGCAATGAAACTGGTGAGGTTTTATTGATGGAGTTGACTACTCAATATTTGTCTTTCTAGACATTTTAAATGACTACTACATACAGATGTACGTAGACATATTTTAGAGTATAGATTCACTCATTTTGCTCCGTATGTAGTCACTTGTTGAAATGCCTAGAAAGACAAGTATTTAAGAACGGAGGGAGTACAATGCAATGCAGCGGTAGCATAAATAACTTCTCTGTGCCTCCTGTCTCTCTGAAATGGGCATGATGCATGCATGCTTTGAAAAAGGCACTGAACTATCATGAACTTTTTTTCTCTTTTGACGGGATGAACTATCATGAACTAAATGATTCAAGGCCGTGCACTTGTTGGTTTGTTAATCTGTATGTGTATGTTTCAGAGGAATCTGATAGTATTAGAAGTTTATTAGTTGTTGTGGGTGTTGAGGGTTGGAAACTAATGCATACATGCTCACTGATATGTACCATATTTTGTACTGATACAAATATGCTGATCATACAAGTTGTGTTGACCAGTCCGCCAACTGAAACCGTCTGTGCCTAGTAAAATATACAGTGGTAAAAACTATACGAGTGTCTATTGACTTCGCAAACGGGGACTTACCGTGGAGTATATATTCAGGCCAGAGATATTTCCAGTCTACTAGTAGCTTAATTTTTTTGCAGATCCTGATTTTATCTTTTTTGCCGAGGGCTGCTCAAATGTCCAAATGAGTTAAAATTTGGAGCAGACCTCACGCACTAAATTATCTACCACACAAATAAAATGATTTTTTGAATTTTTCTAGTATTTGTTTTGGTTTTTTTCGTCAGCAAGGGTGCAGCTAAGCCCGGGAGCAGAAACTCCGCGTCCTGATGATGTTACTATCTTTCATGTTCAGAGGTATCGTCATCTCAATGGAAGATGGCACATGGAAGTTCCTCAGCTTACCTAGAACTGCCAGCGATGTCCAGGGATAAAACTCAGGGGTGTTTCTACTTGCAAATTGTCAGAATATTTGATATGGAATGTCCATGTCTCAGAAATTACGGGTACGTTTCCAGAACCATGCCTAATAGTAATAGCCAATATGGGTGTGGCCTAAGGACGAGACTTGCCTGCTCCCTTCCCGTGCTCCCATCTGTGTTCCCGCGTACGTGGCTTGATTTGATTGGAAAAAAATAAGGCCCGGCCCCACCCCCTGAAAATCAGGGGGGAGATGATTAGATTAGAAAAGAAAAAGAGAAAATGACAGCCGTAGGATGAAGTGGGAGTACGGATGGGAGCATGGGAAGAAAGCAGGCAAGCCGAATCCGTGGCCTAAGCAGCGCTTTACAAGTTTCCTAATAAGCTGCCACGGTTTGTACTTTTTCCTAGAGAAATGGTTATGCTATATATGGAGGCGCAGCAGGGAATTATTCATCGTCAGAGGATCTAAAAGACAAGGAATCGTAATTGGGGAATGCTGCGCGAAACAAACCACGAGAAGCCATGTCTTGCAGCAGTGTATATACGGTATGTTTGTCGAGTGAATAGCATAAAACTATCACTTTTCATTCTATGGTACAAAAAAACTACCAAAAAATTGTTTGTGACTAATACCTATCACTGTTGGCATCGGCTGTCTAAAAAACCCAAATCACCATGTGATTCTAAACAGTCTTTCTTGTTTGACTGTTTAGTTTGACCGTTAACTTACATGTGGGACCCACCGGTAAGCTTCATCTTCTTCCCTTTCTTCTCTACTCCCCTCCTGTGATCTCTCTCTTCTTTCCTCACGGCCGGCCACGGCGACGGGCTACAGTTGGCCTCCGCCACGGGTGCGGGGGCAAACGGCGAGCAGCTCAACCACCCACGCCTCCTCCCTCCTCCCTCCTCCCCATAGCTCGCCTCCTATGGCACGTGCGCCGCCCGGCCCCATCTCCGACGGAGCTTGGCCGACTCCCTCACCTCCTGCTGGCCTCCTTCCACTCAGGCTGAGCTCGCTTTCTTCACGTCCGACGGCTGCCGTGCCTGGCCCCATCTGCAAAGCCTCGAGGCGAGCTCGCCATGGCTGCCTCGCCCGCCGCCGGCAGCAGGGAGCCTTCGAGCTCTGCCGCGTGCACCAATGCAGCAGCTCCGGCGCGTGCAGCAGAGCAGCAGGGACGGTGCCGCTGAAGGCCGGCCGACGCCCGCATCAACTCCGGCGACGAGCTTGCCGGCGGGGACACGATTGCTTTTTGTTTTATTTTTCAGGGCCTGATTGCTTTCTATTTTATTTTCAGGGACCTGATTGCTAATTGAGGGAATGAAGATTTTTTTATTTGAATGACACTGACATGTAGGCCTCAGATGTAAGTTAACGGCCAAACAAACGGTCAAACGAACTGTTATCTTACAGGTGGTCCCCAGCTGTCATAAACCTGATCAGATGTTAACCACTCGTCCATTTGGGTTTTTTTGAGACAGCCGACGCCAACAGTGGTAGGTATTAGTCACAAACAAATTTTCGGTAGTTTTTTGGTACCATAGCACGAAAAGTGGTAGTTTTATGCTATTCACTCTATGTTTGTCTGATTCTTGCGTGGAATTAATTAAAGACAACCAAAATCAATGGTTCTGAACTTAGATGTGAGGTAAGTATATTGCATCTAGATGTGAAATAACAATTCCGTTTTCGCAAATCACCATCTTACTCGTGTCATTAACAAAAAAACAATGTTCGTCCCCAGATATGAGGGAGTGCGACTTGCCCCAGATCAGGTAGCTGGAAGTGAACTACGCGGTTGAATCACATATCTGGGCGGGCTTCAAGCAGCTGCAGAGGTCCAGCCTGGTTCGTGGAGCCTCCATCATTCCCCGGCTTTGTGAGCGTAGGTCGCGACAGTCACGGACGCCCTCCTCTGCGGCCATCATTGGCGCCGGAGGCTGACCCGCGCCGGTATGGGCTTGTCGGTGTCGTCACACCACTGATTGGGGCCTCTGGCCCAAGAAACTAGGAAACTCACATGGATGAAAGGTTCTTGCGCTAGCTCACTGATCGACCGGGCCCTCTTTGGTAAAAGAACCGTAGCATCTTCTTGCCACATCTCACTCTTGAACACTGAATCATAGTGTGCACACACCGAATGTGCAACCTCTGGCAAATTTCAGCATGGTCTCTCGTACCTCTCACGTGAAAAAGGGAGGTAAGAGGGAGCATGCTAAAATTTGCCTTTGATTAACTAGTGGTCTGATTATTTTGTGATCTCATCTCTCATGTGAAAAGAAGACGCAGGCTGAGCCATCTATCCATACATGTGATGAGTATAATCACATATTATTGGGTGAATTTATTTACAGCAGGGTGGAAGGCAGGAGTGTTATGCATCGACAACAACACCTCCGTTTTCTTTTGTGTCGTCGCCTGCTATCTCCATCACGGAGGTTGCGGCCGCTGGTTGGGATCTGGGCTTCCGCTGGGTCCTGTCTCCCGCAGAGTTGGAGGAGTGGCAGCGTCTCGCTGCCCTCTTCCCCGCGCTCTTGGAGGCGCGGGATGAGGTTTCTTGGCCCCATTATGCTTCCGGCCGGTATTCTGTTAAGTCGTGCTACCGTGTGCCGTCGACTGGTCCTAAGTTTTTAAGTTCAAGCCCATCTGGTTCGCCCGAGTGACAAGATCCGAATCTTTATGTGGCAAGCAATGAGGGGCCGTTTACCTGCCGCTGATCAGATTAAGAAACAGCATGGGCCGTGCTCTCATTTCTGCTCTCTCTGCGGGAGCCCTGAGGATACTGATCACATCATCTTTCATTGCCCGCTGGCATTACTACTCTGGAGCTGTCTAAGGGACTGGCTGGGCGTCTCCTGGGATCCTGCTAATTTCTCTGCCCTCTGCCTCCTTTCGGCTACTTTGTCGGGATTGACGAAGAGGCTCTTCTGGTCCGGCTTCTCGGCCATGTGCTGGACCTTGTGGACTATCAGAAACAAGTTTACCGTTAAAAGGTGTTCCCTAGCTCGGCGGCTAATGTTATCTTCAAATTATCCATGTTTTTGCAGCAGTGGAAATCTCTGATTAAGGAGGAGGAAAAGGCGGTTGTAGTGGCCCTCACCGACCGAGTGTGTGCAACTGCTATATCTCTATCTGGAAGGGATGGGGCCAGGATGTCCTAGCTGCTGCTGCTCCCTTGTTTCGTTTTGTGCCTTTCCCAGTTAAAATTGTCCTTTTGCTTATCCTCGGGCCGGGTGATACTGTTGTTGTGTGGTTAGTTTGGTTGTGACTCATGTTGCCTGGTGACTTTATTAATTTAAAGTCGGACCTGGCATTTTCTCTAAAAAAAAAAAAACCCTCCGCGGACAGGTCTCCAGCGCTCCTGCCACGATGATGCTGATGCAGGCCCCGGCCGGGGGTTCGACTAGCTTCCCAGTCTCCTACGGCCGATGGAGAAATTTGATAGATGTCCTGCACATATCATATGTGGAAAGAGATACATGAAAAGCAAATGCGAAGCTTCTCTGCAACTCTGCGTTCATACGGCTTAATTCTTCAGTTCAGTTGGAAGAAACAGAGGACCTCAACATTGTGTTTCATTTTACACATTCCCAGCGTGGTTGGTTCCCATCTAACTAGTCCCTTGAGCTGCTCTTATTAAGAGCTCCAGAACACAACTTGAGATAAATAAATACGAGCGAGGCCATTCTCCAGGACCTTCCATCGGATTGCAAAACTAACGTCACGTTCCGTTCCAGTTCCATCCAGGTTCTAACAATTACAGTATTGCTAATACGCAAACAGTAGTGTAGAGGGTTTTTCTTTTTGGAGCTCCGATTTCATTAACGAAAACAACGCACGAGAACGAGTTAAGGTAGCAAGTTCAGCTCCCTAAGGATGACTAACCCCCTACGAGGGATACACCGACCTTAGAAGTTCAAATTAAGGGCAACTAACATTCCTAAGCAAAGATAGAGAGGGGACACATCCCTCGAAATCGGAGATAAGCAAAAAACAACTAGTGTACAGGTTTGGGCAGGCCGGGCAACAACCCCCACCGGCCTGGTTCATATTCAGCTTCAACGACAAAAACGCCATCCAGCAGAGATGAAGCAATGCTGGGGGACGCTTGCAGGTTGCAACATACACTATTCTCTGACAAAGGGTCAGTAGCATGCGCGAAGAAGCCGACCAAGATAACGCCTGCCCCTTGCATGATTCTCTCAAAGGCGGCGTTGATCAAGTGGCGCACCACACTGCATATGGGTGCAAGGTTGTCAGGTACTAGATACACAAATGTCAGAATACAATGTCTAGTTTGTACTTTCTATGGGGTCTGCGCCGTTACCACATTGCTCAAGGAAAGAAGAAAGACTTAGCAAGTACACCTAAGAACATGCCGTTAAGTGATCATACCGGGCCTGACGAAGACATTACATTGTTAATACTGTTGCGTTGCATTATCAATAATGTTGCAGTCGATAACTTTCAATCCTTGAAGCATATCGATAACCTGCATTATCGGAGGCCTTTTGGTGCGGTCAGGGTTCACACACATTAGACCTACCTGGATGCATCTCTTTATTTGTTTGCAATATGTTTCTAGAGACTCGTCGCATGTCGATCTTTGCAACACAACCCTCCATTTTGTAAGTGCCTGAACAAACAGCTACAATGTTAGTATCAAATGTAAAGTGCACCATGGTCTTTGACTCTTTGTGGAAAAGAACTGTCGTTTTGAAATGTGATACAACTTTTCCTTACAAGCTCGATATAATCATCCGGAGATTCTCTAGTAACATCTGGGTAGTCCCTGCGCCCGGTTATTACCTCCATGATTATTACACCCAGACTAAATATGTCTGACTTAGATGTAACTGTACCTCTATGAAATATTTCAGGTGGCATGTAACCACTGAATTGCAACATGAAAAGAAATTTGAAGTGTAAAAATTTACCGCAGAGAAAACACATCTTGCTTTTGGCTAAGTAATGGATTTAAAAGTCGCATTGACTCACAATGTTCCATGGCGAGATTCAGTGTGAAGTGTTTGTTGTTGATCAAGTAGTCTTGACAGACCAAAGTCTGTGATTTTTGGTACCATACGATCATCCAACAATATGTTCGCTGGTTTAAGGTCCAAGTGAATGATCTTCTTATCAATTTGCTCGTGAAGGTGACATAACCCATAGCAAATCCCCTCGATTATATTGTAGCGTGTGCTCCAATCAAGTCCGGAAGATTCATCTGCAATTGTAACCAGAAGTAGAGCATTCTCAGATATGTTGCAGAAAAAATCCATTATTGTTGTTATCCAAAAAATATATGAGTGCTACAAAATTCCATTTTATGTTCTCGTTTGACAATTATGGACTCGTATAATATATCATTATCACATACTATTAAGTTCTTGTAACACTAGTATACCAATACAGTTCTTAGGAACTATGCTCGGACCTCACAAATTACAACTCAAATAAAGATAAAGAAAGATGTTGCCATATTGAATGTGGTACCTGATAGATATTTATCAAGGCTTCCCTTGGGCAGATACTCCAAGCAAAGTAACCTTTCAGCCACCTCGGCGAAGACACGTTTCCCATTGCACAGCTTAACCTCATTCCGTGTTTCATAGCAGTAGCCTCGAAATCGTACTATATTGGGGTGTTTAAGCATCATAAGATGATAAACCTCATTCTGAAATTGCTCCTGCGAACCAGGCATCCATGATGGCACGAACTTCTTCACAGCAATAATTTCCTGATTTTTTAGCACTCCCTGTTTAAAGTATCTAATTATTATGAATATGCATTTTTGGATCAACTTTAGTTACACATATCTTATTTATGGAAGGGAGACAAAGTTTCAAACAAAATAAGTAAGTACTATAATGTTTATACTATAAGCTTACCTTATACACCACACCAGAACTACCCTCACCAAGTTTTCGATCAGTGCAGAAGTTATTTGTCATTCCTTTCAAAATTTGAAATGATACAGCGTATTCTGAACTCTGGTTCTGTGAAAAGCCTATTGGGTTTGGGGCTCCACTGGAGGGCTCACTGGTGATGTATACCCTTAGACATAGCATCTGATTTTAAACATTGTTTTTTGACAGTGACTACGGTGGGCAAAATATCAGGCTGAACCATTTTTTAACTTTAATTAAGCGGCAACCAAACTATAGAAGGATATATACAACAAAATTGGACGTCCTTTTTCTTTATTACAACAAAATATAAAAACCAAAAAAGTTTGATACAGCGAATAGCTACAGGCTAACCAAACTACAGAAGGATATATATAAGCTGCAGGCTATAAGGGGGAGCTAAACTAGAAAGTAATCAAGGAGAAAGGTCTTTACGAAAATTATCGACAAAAAGAGAATAAGGAGACAAGTCTGAAGCACATCGTCAGAAGACATGAGACATCGGTTGGACAACATCGTTGAACACATCCGCATCCTCCCAGAGATGTTGGTTTAAAACATTTTATTTACGATAGCTCAAGGCTGTTTGTTGACTTGACGTACGATAGCTCAAGGTGAAGGCGATACATACATGGAGGGCGGAGCTAGCTAATCTAAGGAGTTGAACCCTTTCTAGACAATTAAGGAAGCAAGTTAAGATTGCTCACCGGCCGGCAAGGCGTTGATGAATCCGAAGACGAAGACCGGATGCGGCAGATGGAGGCCCAGAGGCTCCTGTCCGGCCTGTCACAGCGGAGAGGAGGAAGGAAGCAGTGCAGGATTTGTTCAGGTCCAGGTCCAGCCCGTAGGCAATGCAGTTATGTGTACAGTATGCAGATCTGACTGGATACACGCCAGTCAAACCGGCGACTTTGATGATTGATATGTGTGTGATGTGATGCAGTGCCCGTAGCCCGTAATACTCCAGTAGGTAGGCACCTAGTGCACCAATCCAAAATAATACTAGTACTAAAAGCAAAGGGCACTGTCAGAATGACATTGTAGGAGTAGTTGGATTGGAGCAGTGGAAGAACACGTGGGAAAGGAAACCATTTAGCATTCGTTTTTTTTGGTTAACACCAAATGGTTATCGGTTAAACCAAAATAACCAAAAAGGCACAAAACGGCCCACAATCCAACCCTTTTATTATTTTTGAGAAAGCCTAGAGG
Organism: Triticum dicoccoides; assembly: GCF_002162155.2. Taxonomy (NCBI): domain Eukaryota; kingdom Viridiplantae; phylum Streptophyta; class Magnoliopsida; order Poales; family Poaceae; genus Triticum; species Triticum dicoccoides. The sequence continues at coordinate 4,208,970 of NC_041388.1, read as the reverse complement.
TTCTTGGCTCGCACGCCGACTATTTCTCGCATTAAGCGAGAGACCGTACGAACTCTTGTTGAAGAGTATAGTAATTGGAGCGGCCCATTTTCACGCACGGTTAAATGAAAAAGAAAACGATATGGGAGAAGTGGGATCAATCTCTAATCTCCTCGGAGGTGACTCTCTCTCTCTCTCTCTCTCTCTCTCTCTCTCTCTACTGGTAACTGCACCCATGTCTTGCACGTGGTTAGCACTAGGCGTGTCGCATCCTTGAGGCAAACGTAGCCGGTTTTTCCATGGGTTTTCACGGTTAATTTTTTCTTTTTGTTTTTTGACAGGATTTTTTGTTTGGATTTCTTTTTTCTTTTCCATTTCTTCTTTGGGTTTTATTTTTCCTTCTTAATTTTTTGTTTGGCTTCCTTTTTTCTTCTCCATTTTTATTTTTTATTTTTTGGCTTTTCTTTGTTTCTTATTGTTTTTCATTCTACATTCTTATATACTTGTTCAACATTTTCCAAATACTTGTTAAATATTTTTCAAATACTTGTTCAACATTTTTATATACATGATCAATGTTTTCTCAAATATTTGTTCAATATTTTTATATACATGTTCAACATTTTTCAAATACTTGTTAAACATTTTTCAAATACTTGTTCAACATTTTTATATACATGATCAATGTTTTCTCAAATACTTGCTCAACATTTTTATATACATGTTCAATATTTTTCAAATACTTGTTCAACATACTTTTATACATGATCAACATTTTTATATACATGTTCAACATTTTTCAAATACTTGTTCAACATTTTTATATACATGATCAATGTTTTCTCAAATACTTGCTCAACATTTTTATATACATGTTCAATATTTTTCAAATACTTGTTCAACATACTTTTATACATGATCAACATTTTTATATACATGTTCAATATTTTTCAAATACTTGTTCAACATACTTTATATATGATCAACATTTTTATATACATGTTCAATATTTCTCAAATACGTTTTCAACATTTTTTCAAATACTTGTTCAACGTTTTTAAAATACTTGTTGAATATTTTTAAGATATTTTTAAAGAGTGATTTTTGTAACTAGAATAAAAATAAAACAAAAAGTTGTGGCCTCCCGCGCTCGTGGGCCGGCCCAGCTCGCATTTAGCGAGTCCAAAGCCAAACCCGCTGAAGGCGAGATATAGGCGCGCCCCTCAGTTTGTGTCATTGCGAATACTATAAAGCATAGGAAATCTAGACCACAAAGTAGGATAGTTGTTGAGAGGATCAACCCACATTTTGGTTTCTGGGGCGCATGCACTAGTTATCCTACCAGAAAGAAAGGTAATCAAATATGTTTGTTTGCTTTTAGTGAATAAGCATCTTCTTAATGAAAAGGCAGAGCTCCTGCCGGTTGCTCGGGAAAAAGAAAATCTCTGTTGTTCCTATTGGAACTCGTGAGGTTCTATTGATGGAGTTGACTACAATGCAGTGTAGTGGTACCATAAATCACTTTTCTGTGCCAGTGCCTCCTTTTATATCTCTCTGATGAAATGTAGATCGTTGAAGAAGTGCAGTGAACTATAATGAACTAAATGATTCAAGGTACTGCTCTTGTTGGTTTGTGAATCTGGGCGTGTAGGTTTCAGAGGGCGAAGCCCGTCATCATCGACCCGGGACTCTACATGAAGAAGGCGCTCAGGCAGACGTGTTCTCGATGCCACAGCGCCGGATCGTGCCAACAGCCTTCAAACTCTTTACTGGTAATAAGGGCATTATATTGCTTCTCAGTGTTTGGTAACCCAGTTATCCACATATACGGATTTTCCATACATCTGGTTGTTCAGTGCTCATGCTAGGCTCCTGCAAATTGATCGGAATTTTCCCGAATGAAAGAATTTGTTATAGAAGTTTATTAGCGAATGTTGTTCTGAAACTAATATAAATATATGCTCACTGATATCTTCCATATTTTTCACTGACTTTAATATGCTGATCATACAAGTTCTAGTGACCAGGCCACCAAGTGAAATCGTCTGTGCCTAGTAAAATAAATACATTGGTAAAATCCATACAGGCGGAAAGTCCTACCGAGCTCCCAAACGGATCTTTACTGCATATATATGCAAGTTATAGATATATATTTTCTGTCTACTCTAGTAGATTAATAATGTTACCTGTTACTACCTTTCATGTTCAGAGGCATTGTCGTCTCGCTGGAAGATGGCACGCTGAAGTTCCTGAGCTTCGTTCCAGTCACCCGAAGGCCATTTGCTGGGACTAAAACTCAGGGCGTTTCTACTCAGCAGCTGTCAGAATGTTAGATATGGAATGTCCATGTCCCAGAAATTGCCGGTGCGTTTCCAAAACCTTGCCTAATCATAGTCGATGAATAATATTAGCTCATGTACCTATAATTTTCTTAATGTGTGGTTTCTATCGGTTTTTGTTCAGTTTTTCTTTTTCATTTTTTATTTATATTTCTTTCTAAAAATGTAAGCATTTGTCATGATATTTTGATAAATGTGTTTGTGAATTTTTATAAATATTCATCATATATTTAAAAATATTTAACATGCAATTAGAAAATGTTCAAAATTATTCAATAAAATATTATTAAAAATCTATCATCGTGTATTAAAAAAATAACATGCAATTAGAAAATGTATTATTAAAATTTTTTATTTCAATAAAATATTATTGAAAATATTCATCATGTATTTAAATAATACATTTAACGTGCAATTAGAAAATTTTCAATATTATTCATAAATATTTTTTGATAACATATTATCAAGAAATATTCATCGTGCAATTTGAAAAATGTTCAATGTTATGTAATCCTGGTTTTAAGCTTGTATGGCTCTATTGGGCCGGGTATTGTTTTTCTCGTCTATTTGTATTTCGCTATCATCCAGAAAATAACAGTGGCTACAGCGCAGCACCCAAATGCCCCACCAACGGGCTATGCAAAGATACATGTTGATGCTGCCTGTCCGAAAGGGAGTGGGAGGAACGGCAGCGGTACTGTGTAG
>NC_041388.1:4193462-4205536 GCF_002162155.2 Triticum dicoccoides | reverse complement strand
GTGCAGGGAGGCACTACCATTGACTAAAGATCTTCACCTGCACCGATTGGTAATTGCTTCTGACGCTAAACAGGTTATTGGGGACATCTAGAAAGGTGGGCGAGGAAACAATGGAGCAATTATTAGCGAGATCAAGCTACACGTGTCGTCTTTTGATTGTATTTTTAATTTCGAAGGTTGTGTTGTCAATGTTGAAGCATACTTTAGCCAAGTTTTCACTTTTGTTAGATCTGGGACATCACATTTGGCTTGGCCAATCCCATGACATCTCACATTCTGTGGTGTTTGATGAATAAAACTTCGTTTACCCCTGAAAAAAACATGATACAATTAACAAAATAAGAGCCCATCATATTCAATTGCACATGGCCGCAACTCCCCTTCATATACAACCAACGCATCGAATATAACAGTAGTACCATTATTATCACCAGGCAAACTTCGTTCATCAATAAGGAGCATCGAGGCATCAGCAAATATCAGTCTGGCTACTCGTTAGAGCTTTCAACTCAAATAGATAATGCAAATTGGAAGATGTAAAAGTGTGTGTTGTATAATTTAAGTCAGTAAAAAGTGTTTTTTACATCTCCAAAAAGAGCCAACTCTAACAGATTTATGTATATTTGTGATGTAAAACTCCAACTCCACAACATTACAACTCTAACAAATCAATTTTTTCTGGAGCATGTTTTCCCTGGTTTTTTCTAGGACATGTTTTGTATGGCTTTTCTTTTTCATTTTTCATTTTCTTATTCCAAATTCAATTATTTTTTTCAAAATTGATACTCTCTACATTCCCTTATACAAGGCCACAAACTCATATACATGTACCAAGATAAAATTTAATGACTCCTTTGCAAGTCAACTTTTCTTTTTGTTAACCAGGATCATTAATACACCACAAGCATGCAACGTATGAATGAGAAAGAAGTGGTTGAGTGTCATTATAACTACATGCATGTAACTATTAAAAAGTTCCTAGTACGAGGAAACATCATTAACTTTTGCCTCGATTACTGTTGGTGGCCTTGTATTGATGCAAAAATTTATTTTCGATAGTGGCCTTGTATAAGGGAATGGAGGGAGTATCTTTTCTTAAATTGGCAAAGATTTTAGAAATTCATATATTTTTAAGAAATTTTGACCCATTTCGAATTCATTTATCTTTTAAACATATTTTTCTTTATGTTTTCTACTTTTTGTCCAAATGCATGAACTTTTCCCAATGTTTTTGAATTTTTTTTAAATGTACAAATTACTTTTCAAATGATTTGTATTTTTTTAAAAATATTTTGACTTTTTCCAAAACCTCGATCGACCCATCACATAGAAGCGTGCGTGGCCAAAGCGACTAGTTGTAGCAAATTAGAATTGGGCTAAAAATTTGCATAGATAAATAAATCTGAGAAACACATATACACGCATGCATTCATGGTATCAACAAACAAAATCACATCCTAGGTCTAAACAAAAAACACGCTACGCTCTTCTTTCTTTGATAAAAAGAAAGAAAGAAAGAAAGAGATGGCTCCATACATACTCAAGTTGGGCAACATCAAAAGTTGAATCTGAAAATCATGAGGAGGTTGGTTTGTACTGCTAGCAAGGGTCATCTCGTCAATCTAAAAAATCATCAAGTTGAATCTAAAAGGTGCGGTCTCACGAACAAACAAACCGAGTTACCAAGTTGCCACGATCGAACCGCAAGGCCATGAACCAACCTGATATAAAGAGCTCTTTGAACTTGGAAGGCCAGACACATGGCATGCGCACCCGCTAGAATCACTATCTTCCTTACTCCCTCCGTAAACTAATATAAGAGTGTTTAGAATACTAAACTAGTGATCTAAACACTCTTATATTAGTTTACAGAGGGAGTACTTGGGAAGAGGATCTTTGATCTTGTCTTGTTGTTGCGAGTGGAGAAGAGGGAGACGTAAGCTAAGACTAAGATGCGCCACCCGTATCCCGAAAAGGTTTCCCTAGAGATAAGTGAGGGAGGCTCAGTGCAATGGTCACGGCTTGGTTACAAAAATAAGGTAAATGCGTCCTACTGGATGGCGTTAGGCTTGGCCCGGATCGGGTGGGTAGCTCAATTTTACTACTAGTACTAGCGTGTCCGGCCAGCTAGGCTGAATCGTATCAACGTGAATCTTTGATCTGACGGTGCACAACCCATTACAACAAACACACGATCCGCGTACTCTGCTATCATTGGTCTAAACTGTAAGGGCGTATTTATCCCCAAGTTGTTTTGGTGATTGATGATAATGCTTTTGTGGATTAATCGTGTGCGCTAAGTTCTTTCAGAGATTCATCCATTGGCACAAGACGATTAACTCCCCTCAGTGTTTTATTCAAGACGGTGTAGCTCCTTCGCTTCGTTGTTGGTGGACTAGTTTCGTAGGAGTCACCGTACTATCAAGAGGGGATCCGCTTTGGTAAGACGTGAGTGGAATCAACACGTACACATCCTTATCACACCCGTTGTCTTCATTCCGCATCTTTGGAGCTGCCCTTTTCTTCCGTACCTGCTCCGTTCTGTCCCAGCGATAGTACCGCGATCAACAGCGGTAGTACCGCCGAAGCTCTCCAGCGGTAGTACCGCTCCACGTAGCGGTAGTACCACTCTCAGCGGTAGTACCGCTCCACGTAGCGGTAGTACCACTCTCAGCGGTAGTACCACCTTGAACTCCTTCAAGATCATGTCAAGGTATGTGCTTATTTTTGGAAGTACCATTGAGCATTTTGATCTATCTTATAGATCTTAATGCTTATTGTTCAAATAACCCTATATGCTTTCCAGAAATTGTACATCATTTCTGATTAACAATATGTCAACAACATATACTCATCAGAAATTCTATAGTGCTCCCACTCACTTCTTTGGAAATACAAGTTTCTCATAAACTTTGTATAAACCCAAAATCTTTGATCATCATCAAAGCATACGTTCTAACTCCGAGATGCTTACTCCAGTCCTTAGAAGGATCGCTGGAGCCAGCATACCTTTTAGCATCCTTAGGATCGACAAAAAACTTTTGGATTGTATTACATACAACCTTTCCTTACGAAAACTGGTAAGGAAACTTGTTTTGACATCCATCTGCCAGATTTCATAAATGCAGCTAATGCTAACATGATTCCGACAGACTTCAAGCATCGCTACAGATGAGAAAATCTCATCGTAGTCAACTCCTTGAACTTGTGAAAAACTCTTCGCCACAAGTCGAGCTTCATAGATGGTGACATTACCATCCACGTCCGTCTTCTTCTTAAAGATCCATTTATCTCAATGGCTTGCCGATCATCGGGCAAGTCCACCAAAGTCCATGCTTTGGTCTGATACATGGATCCTATCTCGGATTTCATGGCTTCTAACCATTTGTCGGAATTTGGGCCCACCATTGCTTCTCCATAGCTCGTAGGTTCATTGTTGTCTAGCAACATGACCTTCAAGACAAGATTACTGTACCACTCCGAAGTAGTACGCGTCCTTGTTGTCCTACGAGGTTCGATAGTGACTTGATCTGAAACTTCATGATCACTATCATAAGCTTCCACTTCAATTCGTGTAGGTGCCACAGGAACAACTTCCTGTGCCCTGATACACACTGGTTGAAGTGATGGTTCAATAACCCCATCAAGTCTCCACCATCCTCCCACTCAACTTTTCGAGAGAAACTTTTCCTCGAGAAAGGATCCGATTCAAGAAACAATCCTTATTGCTTTCGGATCTGATTAGGAGGTATACCCAACTGTTTTGGGTGTCCTATGAAGATGCATTTTATCCGCTTTGGGTTCGAGCTTATCAAACTGAAACCTTTTCACATAAGCGTCGCAGCCCCAAACCTTTAAGAAATGACAACTTAGGTTTTTCTAAACCATAGTTTATACGGTGTCATCTCAACGGAATTACATGGTGCCCTATTTAAAGTGAATGTGGTTGTCTCTAATGCCTAACCCATGAATAATAGTGGTAATTCGACAAGAGACATCATGGTACGCACCATATCCAATAAGGTGCAACTATGATGTTCGGACACACCATCAAACTATGGTGTTCCAGGCTGTATTAGTTGTGAAACGATTTTCACAATGTCTTAATTGTGTGCCAAAACTCGTAACTCAGATATTCATCTCTATGATCATATCATAGACATTCTATCCTCTTGTCACGAAGATCTTAAACTTCACTCTGAAATTACTTGAACCATTCAATAATTCAGACTTGTGTTTCATCAAGTAAATATACTCAACATCTACTCGAATCATCTGTGAAGTAAGAACATAACGATATTCACTGCATGCCTCAGCACTCATTGAACTGCACACATCAAAATGTGTTTGCTTCCAACAAGTTGCTATCTTGTTCCATTTTACTGAAACCGAGGCTTTTCAGTCATCTTGCCTATGTGGTATGATTTGCATATCTCAAGTGATTCAAAATTAAGTGAGTCCAAACGATCCATCTGTATAGAGTTTCTTCATGCATATCTACCAACAAACATGGTTCGCATGTCTCAATCCTTTCAAAAACGAGTGAGTCCAAAGATCCATCAACATGGAGCTTCTTCATGCGTTTTCTACCGATATGACTTAAGTGGCAGTGCCACAAGCAGGTGGTACTATCATTACTACCTTTTGGCATGAACATGTGTATCACTACGATCGAGATTCAATAAACCATTCAATAAACCATCATCATAATGTGCACAATGTGACCAAGGGGTTGATCACGGGATGATGTGTTACGGAACGAGTAAAGAGACTTGCCGGTAACGAGATTGAACAAGGTATCGGTATACTGACGATCGAATCTCGGGCAAGTACCATACCGCTAGACAAAGGGAATTGTATACGGGATCGATTGAGTCCTTGACATCGTGGTTCATCCGATGAGATCATCATGGAACATGTGGGAGCCAACATGGGTATCCAGATCCCGCTGTTGGTTATTGACCGGAGAACATCTCGGTCATGTCTGCATGTCTCCCGAACCCGTAGGGTCTACACACTTAAGGTTCGATGACGCTAGGGTTATAAAGGAAGCTTGTATGTGGTTACCGAATGTTGTTCGGAGTCCCGGATGAGATCCCGGACGTCACGAGGAGTTCCGGAATGGTCCGGAGGTAAAGATTTATATATAGGAAGTCCTGTTTCGGCCATCGGGACAAGTTTCGGGGTCATCGGTATTGTACCGGGACCACCGGAAGGGTCCCGGGGGCCCACCGGGTGGGGCCACCTGCCCCGGGGGGCCACATGGACTGTAGGGGGTGCGCCTTGGCCTACATGGGCCAAGGGCACCAGCCCCTAGAGGCCCATGCGCCAAGATATAGGAAAAAGGGGAGAGTCCTAAAGGGGGAAGGCACCTCCGAGGTGCCTTGGGGAGGATGGACTCCTCCCCCCCTCTTAGCGCACCCTTCCTTGAAGGAAGGGGCAAGGCTGCGCCTCCCCCCTCTCCCCTGCCCCTATATATAGTGGAGGGGAGGGAGGGCATCCATACCTGAGCCCCTGGCGCCTCCCTCCCTCCCGTGACACCTCCTCCTCTCCCGTAGGTGCTTGGCGAAGCCCTGCAGGATTGCCACGCTCCTCCATCACCACCACGCCGTTGTGCTGCTGCTGGATGGAGTCTTCCTCAATCTCTCCCTCTCTCCTTGCTGGATCAAGGCGTGGGAGACATCGTCGAGCTGTACGTGTGTTGAACGCGGAGGTGCTGTCCGTTCGGCACTAGGATCATCGGTGATCTGAATCACGACGAGTACGACTCCATCAACCACGTTCTCTTGAACGCTTCCGCTTAGCGATCTACAAGGGTATGTAGATGCACTCTCCTTCCCCTCGTTGCTGGTCTCTCCATAGATAGATCTTGGTGACACGTAGGAAAATTTTGAATTTCTGCTACATTCCCCAACACTCTCTCCCTAGCCAATCAAACTTGTTGATTTGCTCGGGATTGGTCGAGAAGGCCCCGATCTACACTTCCACCAAGAGAAATTTGATTCCCTCTCTTATCCCTAGCGGATCTTGTTACTCTTGGGTGTTTGAGCACCCTAGACAGTTGAGGTTACCTCGAAGCCATACTCCATTGTGGTAAAGCTTCGTGGTGTTGTTGGGAGCCTCCAATTGTTGTGGAGATATCCCCAACCTTGTTTGTAAAGGTTCCGTCGCCGCCTTCAAGGGCACCAATAGTGGAATCACGGCATCTCGCATTGTGTGAGGGCGTGAGGAGAATACGGTGGCCCTAGTGGCTTCTTGGGGAGCATTGTGCCTCCACACCGCTCTAACGAAGACGTACTTCCCCTTAAAAGAAAGGAACTTCGGTAACACATCCTCGTCTCCACCGGCTCCACTCTTGATTACTTCGTGCCTTTACTCTTGCAAGCCTACTTGTGTTGTTTCCATTGCTTGCTTATGTGCTAGTTGTATTTGCATTATATAGGTTGCTCACCTAGTTGCATATCTAGACAACCTATTTTGTTGCAAAGTTTAAATTGGTAAAGAAAAGCTTAAAAATTGTTAGTTGCCTATTCACCCCCCCTCTAGTCAACCATATCGATCCTTTCATAAACCATTTTTCCTTACTTTAGATACAATGATGAATTTGGATGGAGGGGCGGGTTACTGCGGTTTGTTGAGGCGTCACGTCAAAGCCAAGAGTCCCCATACGGTTTGTTAGTTCGTTCATTCGGATAGTATGTTTTGTTTGGGACAACTGGATGGTGGCCTAATCTTGCCCTACTAGATCATTGATGGCGCACGTTGCCACGCCCGACCATTTTTAGAATAATATGGTAGGTAATTAGTACAAAATTCGTTAGTCTAGGTTAACAAAAAATAAAAGGTTTTGGAAAAGATTGTAGAAGAACAAAAGTACATATTACTTTGCCATTAGCACCAATTGCTTTGTGGTTACATTTACCAACTAAATATCCAAATTCAGAGGCAAGATATTCCATTACTTTGTGGTTACATTTACCAACTTTATAAATATCAAAACTCATAGGCAACATATTCAAGTGAAAAATAATAATTATATAAACCAAAAGCTCGCTCTCGGCTTTCGACAAAATCACAATCTACAATTAGACTGCTGAAATGTGAATCTTGGGAGACACCATCAAACATTTTACATGCCTTATGTTTTACATGTACTAATCAATCAAATACTCAACTACATAACACCAGTAACACCAAGTATAAAAGTTTAAGCATTAAAACATGTAAACTACGCTACACTTTTAGACCAAGAGTCAATTCTGTGATGGGGTCTAATGTTCCAGTATGTATTTCACTCCATGACCGAACAAGATCACCAAACTGAAAGTAATCATCAGTAATAAAAACAAGACAACAAATCAGAGTCTGTTACTCCATACCGACGAGAATCACATACACACAGTCAAACATTTGATGTTGTCATTTTGTACAAGAAAAAAACAGGAATCACAATCATGGATTGGATGGTATTAATTAAGTGGAGACAAGGAAGTGGAGCGGTAACTAAAACGTGCAACAATCAGAAGAGGATCGGGTCCTCGAAAGCAAAGCACACAGAAGGGAGAGAGAGAGACAGAAGAATAAAAAACTAGTCACATCACACACAGCCTCGACCGGACCGGACCGACCAAAAGGAAATGGAGAAGACAAGACATGCATCATACACACCCGCACACAGCGCTAGCAAGACACGCACGCAGGGCTGCACTCCTTGCTGAAGCACCCGTCCGCCATGACCTTACCAAGGATGCATGGAGCGAACATCATCAGCGTGAGAGGGCAGGTCTTCCCAATCTGCACCAAGCAGGAGACGCGTGTTGCGGGGCACAACTTGGACTTGATGATGTCCTCGAGAAGAGCAAGAACCTCAAGGCTTAGCTCGTCTGATGGGAGGATGTTGTCGTCGCCAGCCTCGACTACCATGATGAGCTGGCTGCTCGACAGGAGAGATAGAAAGAGCTAGCAGCACCCCCATCACCTGACCTTATGTGCAGACATCTTACCACGAGTTGGTGTGTCTTGAGTGTGAGAGTGTGGAGTGTTTACTTGTGTGCTAGTTGTGTGTTTCGGAGTGGCATTAGGTGGGCATGCTATTTATAGAATCTGAGGAGTGAATGGTTGTGAGAAACAAACTTACTTTGTGTCCTCCACGATGCGCATGTGCTCTTCTTCATTCTTACTTTCTTCTTTGACTCTGTGGTAACCTTGAATGAATTTTAATTACTTGCTACCATTTAGAAATCGCAGTTCCCACACAGCCAAGCCAGTGGAAACATACCTACATATTTTCATTAGCTAGCTAGCTAGGTAGGCCTGATGAACAAATCTCTAAATTGAAGCAGAGAAGAAGAAGAAGAAAATCAGGAGGGTCCGTCCGTCATGTGGGACTCAAACCCTCCCTTGATTGACCCATCGCATAGAAGCGTGCGTGGCCGAAGCGACTAGTTGTAGCAAATTAGAATCGACCAAAACATTTTGCATAGATAAATAAATCGGAGAAACACATACAGCATGTGTGCATGCATGCATGGTATCAACTAACGAAATCACATGCCAGGTCTAAACAAAAAACACGCTACGCCCTTCTTTCTTTCATATAAAGAGAGCAAGAAAGAAAGAAAGAAAGAAAGAGATGGCTCTATACATACTCAAGTTGGGCAACATCAAAAGTTGAATCTAAAAATCATGAGGAGGTTGGTTTGTACTGCGAGCAAGGGTCATCTCGTCAATCTAAAAAATCTTCAAGTTGAATCTAAAAGGTACGGTCTCGCGGACGAACAAACGGAGTTACCAAGTTGCCACGATCGAACCACAAGGCGATGAACCAACCTGGTCTAAAGAGCTCTTTGAACTTGGAAGGCCTAGCAGATGGCTTGCCCGTACGCTAGAATCACTATCTTCCTTAGTTGGGAAGAGGATCTTTGATCTTGTCTTGTTGTTGCGAGTGGAGAGGAGGGAGACCTAAGCTAAGGCTAAGATGTGCCGCCCATATCTCTAGGAGGTTTCCCTAGAGATAAGTGAGGGAGGGCTGAGAGAGAGATAGGACACTCAGTGTAGTGCAGTGGTCACAGCTTGGTTACCAAAATAAGGTAAACGCGTCCTACTCTCCAACTGGATGTCGTTAGGCTCGGCTCGGATCGGGTGTCAAGTCGATTTTACTACTCCCTCCGTTCATTTTTATAAGTCGTTTCAGACAATTAAAATTGAGCTGTTTTGTACACTGTCTGAAATGCTACAACGCTTTATAAAAGTGAACAGAGGGAGTACTAGTACTAGTGTGGTCGGCGAGCTGAGCTGAATCGTATCAACATGAATGTTTGATCCGATGGCGCACATCCCATTACAACAAACACACGATCCGCGTACTCTGCTTTCATTGGTCTAAACTTTTTTTCCTTACTTCAGGTACAATAATGAATTTGGATGGATGGGCGGGTTACTGCGGTTTGTTGAGGTGTCACGTCAACGCCAAGACTCCCCATACGGTTTGTTCATTTGTTCAGACAGTAAGTTCTGTTCGGGACAGCTGGATGGTGGATCCTAATCTTGCTCTACTGATCATTGATAACGCACATTGCCACGTCCGTCCATTTTTTTTACAATAATATGGTAGGTAATTAGTATAAACTTCGTTAGTCTAGGTTAACAAAAAAAAGGTTTTGTAAAGGGCTGTAGAAGAACAAATAGTACATATTACTTTGCCATTAGCACCCATTGCTTTGTGGTTACATTTACCAACTAAATATCAAAATTCTGAGGCAAGATATTCTATTACTTTGTGGTTACGTTTGCCAACTATATAAATATCAAAACTTAGAGGCAACATATTCAAGTGAAAAATAATAATTATATAAACCAAAAGCTCGCTCTAGGCTTTCGTCAGAATCACAATCTGCAATTAGACTGCTGAAATGTCAATCTCGGGAGACACCATTAAACATTTTACATGCCTTATGTTTTACATGTAATAATATATCAAGTACATAACTCATGAGACCAATAACACAAAGTATAAAAGGTTAAGCATTAAAACATGTAAACTACGCTACATTTTTCTTAAGTAGTTCAGTCAAAGTTTTCAGTCTTGGCTAGAGTTGTATTGTCTGCCACTTCAAATTTCTCGAGCCAAAAATATCATTTGTTGTTCCAAGGTGAACTTGGTGTGTTCAGTCTGTTCAAAGAGAAAAGATAATAGAATCCATGTGAACCTTTGAAGTTATCAGGGTTAAAAGGTGCATGAAGGCAATTAGTACAGTATTCAACCTTTTAGAAGCCGCAACTCCCCTTCATATACAACCAACGCATCGAATATAACAACAGTACCATTATTATCACGTGGCAAACTTCGTTCATCAATAAGGAGCATCGAAGCATCAGGAATTATCAGTCTGGCTACTCGTTAGAGCTTTCAAGTCCAATAGATAATGCAAATTTGAAGATGTAAAAGTGGGTATTGTATATTTAAATCAGTAAAAAGTGTTTTTTACATCTCCAAAAAAGAGCCAATTCTAACTGATTTATGTTTATTTGTGATGTAAAACTCCAACTCCACAACATAACAACTCTAACAGATTGATTTTTTCTGGAGCAGGTTTTCCCTGGTTTTTTCTAGGACATGTTTTGTATGGCTTTTCTTTTTTGTTTTTCATTTTCTTATTCCAAATCCAAAAATATTTTCAAAATTGATAAATTTTCTTAAATTCACAAACATTTATAAATTCATATATTTTTAAAACTGTTTGAACCATTTCGAATTCATTTAAATTTTTAACGTGTTTTAATTTTTGTTTTCTACTTTTTGTCCAAACACATGAACTTTCGACAAATTTTTGAACTTTTCCCAAATTTTGTGAATTTTTTAAATGTACAAATTACTTTTCAAATGATTTGTATTTTTTCCAAATTTGTTGACTTTTTTTAGAACCCGTGACTATGACTATTTTATGAAATCCATGACTTTTTTTTTGGATATGTGCACTTTTTACGAAACATGAACATTCACAGATCCATGCACATTTTTCAAGTTTAATGTTTTTTTCAAGTCCGGTATTTTTTTTTTCAAAAACGATGTTTTTTATACTTATTATAAAAGAAAAACACATATTGTTTTAATTTTTGTTGAACATTTTCAACTTGAACCTTTTTGAAATACATGAACTTTTTTCAAAGCAACGATTGTTTTTCAATTTGTTTTTAAATTTATTAATTTTTCCAAATCATTTTTGAAAGTCAACAATCAACCGGTCAACCTGGCAACCCAAGAAGCTGGATGCTTTCTGAAGGCGAGGCCCTGATTGAAAACAAGATATTCTAGATAGCTTGGCGCCCTGATTTTGAATTCCATGAAGCTAAATGCTTTCTGGAGGCGGGGCCATGCATGGTATGCTCTTCATTTCGTCTCTTTTTTCAGCCACCCAGTAGTGGTGGTTCAAAGCTGGTTAAGCATGGACTGTATTCTTGGGATAACACGCATGGGATTATCTCGATCATGTGCAGCAACTACAGCCTACATGCATGCCCATGATAGTGGTATGTAAGATCCTAGAAGCCTTGTGAACTAGCACCAATCGATTTGAAAATTTATTTTTGTTCCTCGGGGAAATGTGAAACTTTTTAGTTGTTACTTTTTGTAGCAATGTTACCTGTTTGTGAAAGTGAAAATAAAGTGAAATAAAGCATGACATTTCTCAGAAAACATTGTAAATTTGAAACTTGAAAGCGCCTATCTTTTGATCTAGCATTAGCATCGTAGGACCTGGATGAAAAGGGCTAGTTACTGAAATGCTGAACCTGTTGGTCAAGTCATATTAATTATTGGACTGATGTAAATTTGGCAGGTCGCAATTTGTGGAGGTGACTGACTGAACATTCTCGCTTTTGATGAGATACTACATGACGAATGACTTGTCAATTTAAATGTCAACTTTTACACAAAACTATGAGTAGGCCGACTTAACTATGATGTTTCTGATGGTTGTTTTCATGATGTAAACATCAACAATTTTAGACATGGGGTCAACACTAGTAGAAAAACGAACTATAGTCCCGGTTCATAAGGGGACTAAAGCCCCCCC
>NC_041388.1:4112104-4193128 GCF_002162155.2 Triticum dicoccoides | reverse complement strand
GGGGGGGGGGGCATGTTGGAGTGACCAAGTTGGTTCATATTTCAAACATACAAAGGATTGAGACATGGGGATTCCTTGTCTCCACTCCTATTTGATCTAGCCGTAGATGCTCTGGCTATTATCATGGACAATGCCAGAAGAGAGGGCTTTGTGAAAGGGGTACTTCATGAAACTTATGAAACTGGGGTTAATATGCTGATGATACAATTTTCCTTTTACAAGATGATGAGGATAGTCTTACAAATCTAAAATTTATCTTAACTGCCTTTGAACAAATGTCGGGTCTAAGTATTAATTTCCATAAAAGTGATATATATCTGTTTGGAGAGGCTGTGGATAAAACTGACTTGTATCAGGAAATATTGACATGTGCCCTAGGGAAAATGCCTTTAAAACACTTGGGACTGCCTGTCTCGGACAAAAGGATTAGGAATAAAATGTGGAAAAATGTTACTGAAAAGATAGAAAGGAGGTGTGGTTGCTGGCAAGGGAGGCTGCTGAACATAGCAGGGAGAACTATCTTGGTACAATCATGCCTAAATAACATACCCATTTACATGATGCCTTTCTATCCGCTCCCGGTTGGGGTAAGGAAAAAGATAGACTTCTTCAGAGCCAGATTAATCTGGCAAGCTGATGAACATAAGAAAAGATATCACCTGGTGAATTGGATAGCTTGTTGCTTACCCAAATCGGGAGGGGGGGGGGGGTTATAGATGTGGATTGCTTTGATAAAGCTTTATTGGCCAAGTGGTTGTGGAAAATTGAAAATGATTCTGGATTATGGCAAGATATATTGTGGAGGAAGTATATCTAGGACAAATGCATCTCTGGGATCAAACATAAGCCCGGAGAGTCCCAGTTCTGGTACAACATACTTGGGATCAGAGATATCTACTATAAATACATAAAGGAAAAGATTGGTGATGGCAAAAATACTAGATTCTAGGAAGATTGGTGGGTAGGTGATAAACCACTTAAAGAGGCATACCCAAATCTTTATTTCATTAACACGAATCAAAATATTTCGGTGGCTGACGTGCTTACTAAAGGATGGTCGGTGTTTTCTTTTAGAAGATCGATGAATGTAGAGGTAGTTGGTCTTTGGGAGAACCTTAAATCTAGATGTGAAGAGGTGGATGTATATGGGGGCAGAGACAGGTCTTTGTGGATGCTGAATGCAAACAGAGTTTTCTCTGTTAAATCCCCGTACCTCGCCCTGATCAAAAATGAAATTGGTTTCCTGCAAAAATTTCTTTGGAAGGTCAAGGTACCTGCCAAAATTAAGATATATCTCTGGTTAATGAATAAAGAAGTGTTTTAACCAAAGACAACCTTTTAAAAAGAGGATGGAAAGGGGAAAAATTGCGTTTTCTGTGGGTGTAATGAGACAATAGATCACCTTTTCTTTTCATGTTCCGTGGCCAGACTGATTTGGAATTTACTTAAATGCTCCTTAGGATTTCTTTCGAGACCTGTCACCCTAGATGACTGTTTTAGCAGATGGACTCGGACCTTTGCCAAGTCAGATAGGGGATTGATGCTTGTTGGGGTCTCTGCTATTTTATGGACTATTTTGGAAATGTCATAATGATGTGATTTTTGAAAGAAAAAGAATAAATGACCCTTTGGGCACGGTGAAACTAATATGCAATTGGATATTGGACTGGTCTATTTTGCATATCAAGGTCCCAGAGAGAAGAATCTTGCAGCTGGGAACAAAGGTGGTCGAGCGGGTGGCAAATGAGGTCTTCAGAGCGTCGCAGGGATGGCGTCTAGGGGTGCCGAGGATGGAAAACTGACAGCAACCCCGACCAATTCAGTTCCTCGCGGGCTTTCACTTCACTTCGCTGGCCGGATGCGCTCTTCGCTTTTGCCTTAGTTTGCTGTCTTTTGCTTTCCGATATCGCGAATGTTGCTAGATTTCCGTTTGTGCTCACTAGCTGAATGCTGGGATGTAAGCTGAACCCCTTTCGATGCTTGTAATGTCTGGATCTATGCTACTAGTAAACCTTGGTTTCTTTGAAATCGGAGAGGGCAGGACTCTCTTCTGCTATAGAAAAAATTCAGTCGTGATGCTCTGTATTTTGTCATGTTTTTTTACTTTTGAGGCACAATTCTATTTCTTAGCTACTAATCGTATGAGAAATTCTTATTTCTCAATCAATCAATGATACTCAAAACTATGTATCCAAACCTTGTACAAGCTTAGTACGACAAACAAAATGCCAATTCTAACAAAATATACGGGACCCTTGTTAAACAACTTTTTTTTTTGAATACCGCACGACGCAGACTATTGTACATTCGCACACACTCACTTCAATGAACCACACACGCACACCTTACTCCTTGAGCAACTCTGAGTAACTGAGCCGGCACATCATCTTGAGATTGACATAAACATCTTCTCCCACTGATCGCATATCACCGGAAGGTCTAAAATAAATCCAAAAAAATGCGAGCATCAATGTCAAGTTTAGGAGTTGAACTCTAATGGACTTGGGATATTACTATCCTCCTAATCATCCAAGCACAAATTCATTTGCCTAATTAAACAAGATGCGAGATCGATATTCACAACAACATAGAATTAATTTTATTTCTCGATGGACGATCATGGATTATGTATCCAACATTAATAATTGGAGGCTGCACATTTTGCAACGGAGAATACAAATTACTTTTACCCCTCAACTATCTACTGACTGCTCAAATGATGCTCACTTGAGCACCTCCTACCTCTTTATTTAAAGTTTGAGTTGCTTACCACGTGTACTATATCTAGAACATGTTTTTTTAATTTTTCATTATGCATTTTTCCTTGTTTGATTGTCTTTCAATGGACACTGCATGCATGTAATGTGCAGCTCCAGTTGAGACGGGCTTCTTGATAATGTGCAAGTTACTCAATTTGAAAAGGGAGCACTTATAAGTCAGTTTCCTGAAAAATGTATATAAAATTCAGTCAATTTTACTAAATTATTTTATTAAAACCTTCTCTTCTTTTTTTCTTCCTCCGGCCTCCCGTCTAGCCGTCCACCCACGCGGGCCTAACCACTTGTTGCCACCGCTCGCTGCCAACGGGCACTGCCGCATGGCACGTTGCCCAACCGCTAACCCTAGCCTTTCTCTAAACCCCGACCATGAACTCCGGCGTCATCCCCGGATCAAAACCTCCCTAGGTTGTGTTGCGTCGTCCCTGTCATCGGCGAGATCCTCGTTGTGGACGCTACAGCCGGGCACGTTGCCCCCCTCTCGGCCCCAGGGGCTTGATAAAAGGGGACATATTTTAGAGTTGCACCAGAAATAGCATATACTCCCTCCATACAAATATATATGGCTCAACACGTTTTCTTGAGGTTGTCTTTGACCACGTGCTAGAGCAATAGTATATGACATGCATGACACAAATCATGTTGTTAATTTCCCATGGGAAAGGAGTTTCAAATGATATAATTTTTATATCGTACTCACTCCATTTCTAAATATAAGTCAAATTTCAATACAGACTACATACGAAGCAAAATGAATGAATACACACTTTAAAATACGTCTATATATATCCGTATGTGGTCAATATTAACAGGACTTATATTTAGGAACAGAGGGAGTACATCTCGTATATTATTAAAATGTACTCCCTCCGTCCGCAAATACTTGTCCTAGAAATGAATAAAATTGATGTATCTATAACTAAAATAAGTCTACATACAACCATTTCTAGGGCAAGTATTTTCAGACGGAGGGAGTAATAGTCAAAGGTGGGCTCAATAAACTTACTAGGCCATATATATTTGGACGGGGGAGTAACAGATTTGAAAATGATAAGATTGAATTATTTTTCATTACACATACAGGGACACTGAGGAGCTAGCACACACAACACAAACACGATGGTAAACGTGCGGGCCCTAAACAAAGATGGAAAATATCCTATAAATGAAACAATATTTCTGATTATAAAAATTCCTGTATAATTTAGAGCAAAAGAGCCCGTGCTTTGCAACGGGAGAGAAAATATAACACACGCTCTTAACCCAACAACCATCACTCAAGACCACAATACGTTCATCTCCTTTATTTTAGCGAGACATCATATTTGTGTTGCCGCTTATCCTCCTTCGCACCCTCGCCGGGCGATGGACTCGGTGTTCACACAAAACAAAACGTGTTTGGATATGGTTAATTGCAAGGCATCTCTCTCTCTCTCTCTCTCTCTCTCTCTCTCTCGGTGAGAAATCTGTTGTTTTCCCTTGCGACTTTTTCAGAGGTATGCATGTGTAGTTATTGATGTTTTTTCCCTATATGGTTATAGTGGGGTGTTTATTTGCAATCCAGATCGTCGCCGGTACGAAAGAAAAAGGATCGTGCGCTATAAATTATAAGCTTGCTTCTAAAATAATATTTTAAAATATTTAACAGATAAAATTAACACCATATTCATATTCCATAGATTTTTCTAATCAAATTTCATATATAACATGTTAAAATCGGAGTTACGGTTTAAAGATACGTATAATTTAGAAAATCATTTGTTTGACTTAAGTATCTTCCAAAATAATATTTAAAAATAATTAACAGGTAAAAATAATCTCATATTCATATTCTACGTATTTTTTAAATAAAATTTCATATTTACTATATTCAAATAGGAGTTATGGTTTAAAAGATATGGATGATTTACAAAATCATTTGTTTGACTTAAGTATGATCCGCGGATGAATTACCTAAAAGATCGATGGGATTTTCAAAAAATGTAAAATAACGGTTCGGATGTGACTTAAAATAGGATCGCGGGTTGAATTCTCTGAAATAGAGGGACTTTTCTGAAAAAGCCATGACGGATGGTTAGAAACCCAATTTACTTTATTATTAGGTAGAGATAAATATTTTCTATATTAATTCAAAAATATTACTTAAATTAGAAATACTTTTTTATAATTACATCAACATTTTATGATTCATATTATTTAAGATATTTTTTAATGATTTAAAAATATTACTAGTAAATATGTAAAACTTAAAATTTAAGTTTAAAAAAAATCCACTCCCGACTATATCTGAATTATATAGAATTATGAATATATGACACGATGAAAGTTGTACACATGTGAATATAAATATTCACATTTTTTATTACTATGATTATAATTTACAAAGTTTTTACAAATTTCTAAAAAAAATAACATGCGCAAAATGGGCTGCACTTGCTAGTGCCAATTTAAACCCACAAATGTGTCTCTCTATATCACAAAATACGAACTGTTATCATTAGCAAGCACGAGAAAATGAATTGTTTTCTGGCTTGTTGTTCCAGTTTGCTAGGCGAGGTTGCCTGTTCGAGTCCCATAGCTTGCCTTTTTTAGGGCACAATTTTCTCTTTGTATTGTGCAAATAGGTGGGGCCCATGGGTCATAGTGAGATATGATATGCTAGCATGTGACCTGTGCGCATGCTAAGTGAAATACGGTGCCATGTCAGCATACTTTATGTCTACTAATAGGATTAGCACTGTATTTGCACGCTTGTGCCAAGTTTTGAAACCAGTTTGATGTATTTTTTAAGTTCAGGCACTAAATTGAATATGAGTGCCAAGTTTAAGCACCACCAGTGATATTACCTCCAACACGAACACGAGGGTAAACGTGCGGGCCCTAAACAAAGATGGAGAAACACTACTCAGAGCTAGAGTACGTGTACACGTACGTGCATGCTTATTTCAACATCACATCATCAACACGTGGATACACTTCCTACTGACAATCTGGCCTGCATGCATGCAGCGTTGACCCTACTTCGACCTTGACCGTTGCCCCTCCGCATGCATGCATGCATGCAACGTACGTACTGCATGCACCGTGATCTATGTCACGGTCACGGGTGGATGCAGCCACCGCCGAGTCCACCGGCACCACCTCCGAGTCCTCCACCGCCGAGCCCGCCGCCTCCACCGCCGAGCCCACCAAGGCCGCCGCCTCCACCGCCGACGCCACCAAGGCCGCCTCCTCCACCGCCGAGTCCACCAAGTCCGCCCGAGCCACCGCCAAGGCCACCAAGTCCACCGGAGCCGCCGCCCAGACCGCCGAGGCCACCTGCACCACCACCGCCGAGGCCACCGAGCCCGCCCGCGCCGCCAAGTCCTCCAACGCCACCGCCGGCCCCGCCTAGCCCACCGACGCCTCCCACGCCAGCGAGGCCACCTACGCCCCCGATCCCTCCCACGCCGCCACCAACTCCTCCGAGGACGCCGCCGATGCCACCCATCGCTCCGCCCAGGCCTCCCACCCCGCCGGCGCCAGCGAATCCCCCGACACCACCGCCGTACCCTCCGCCCAGGCCGCTGCCCAGGAAGGTCTTCTGGTCGCCGAGGCCGGCCGGTGCGGCCGCAGCCACGCCGACGCTCTTAGCACTCGTGGTCGTCATTGCTGTTGTCGTCGTCGTCTTGGCGGTGGCGGTGGCCGGCGCGGCCACCACCGCAGCGACGCTCTTAGTAGTCGTGGTCGTTGCAGTTGTCTTTGCGGTCTTGGCGGTGGCGGTGGCAGGGATGTCTCTCGCGTCAGCCGGTGCTAGCGGCGCCACCACAAGGAGGAGGGCGACGAGCAGGAAGCGGCACGCCATTGCGGCAGTAACGGTGCTCCACCTCGCCATCGGTCGAGCTAGCTATCTTCCCAGCTAATAAGTGGAGTGCCAAGCTGCCTAGATAGCCTATATATAGAGACGGGCTACGGCCTAGCCAGAGAGATCTCGAAGTGGTGTGAAGCAATTAATGGAGGAGGCACCGCGCACAGGTGAGCGGCGGGCGGGCGGGCGGCCGGCCGGCCGGAGTAAATGGGAGGCGCCAAGGCTTGCTGCTACGGCAGAGCCAATGCCTATCTATCAGAATTCAGTAGAGCGGCAACAACAGAGTTCACGTGTGACCTCCGATTCGTTTGCAAGTACGTGCTCGCAGAGCTTCCATTAACTCACTGACACCATCGATCGGTCGATGGAGCTCACTTTCATGAAGGGAGGAGAGGACGCGTGTGACCGTGCACAGACAGCTGACGCACTTACCACCGCCGGCGATAAATAGGCCGGCCGGACTTCCTTCTTCTGCGGATCTAGAACGCCATGATTTGTCACCCATGCAACATCCTAGCGGCAGAGCAGAGCGGCATGGGATCACGGGAGAGCAGAGCCGGCACTGTGCGCTGGTTCACAGACTGCGCGTATGTATGTAAACTAGTCTGGGGGATTTAATGCTTTGTCGGATTTACTATATACCGTATGCAACTGAGAATAATTTTAGAATGTGTTGATTTACTGGGAGATGGCAATCAGTAGAAAGTAGAAACCTGAACGTTCTGAACATTGAGATCTTGCGTCAGTGACAGCGCTTCACCGCCGGTCATTGCTTCTAGAATTTCCTCGTCGGTCAGGACATGAACAGCTAAAGCCGATGCTCGCTTCCGATGCACCAGCGCTTACAAGTACTCCCTCCGTAAAGAAGTAGAAGAGCGTTTAGATCACTATTTCTCAGATCAACAGTTGAAGGGTCGAAGCCAAAGGATGATCGAAGAAGAAGTCTGACGGCTTGCAGATCGGTTTGACAGATGGAGTTCCACCATGTCAAGCCCGTCAATAATTCGAGCCTATCCTGGCCTACTTGTTGCGCAGGAGCTCCCACGGGACAAGGAGGAAGCCCGTCGTTTCATACGCCGATCTCAGGCGTACGCCAGCTGTACAAGCGTCACCCGCATTTTTCAGCGTTGTGTATCTCCAGAGGAAGGCCAGAAAATTCTCGACGAAATCCACTCCGGCACGTGCGGGCAGCATCATGCTTCACCTCAGACCTTGGTTAG
The DNA here is from genome assembly GCF_002162155.2 of Triticum dicoccoides. Classification (NCBI taxonomy): domain Eukaryota; kingdom Viridiplantae; phylum Streptophyta; class Magnoliopsida; order Poales; family Poaceae; genus Triticum; species Triticum dicoccoides. The sequence continues at coordinate 4,185,284 of NC_041388.1, read as the reverse complement.
CAAAGCTTTCCGGCATGGTTTCTTTTGGCTGACCAGGAAGCAGAACGGAGACGATCTGGTCAAGAAATGAAGTGAGTGTCAGTGCTTCGCCAAGCAAAGTCACATGACGGCCACAACCCTCAAAATAATCCTTATCACTTGGCTGTTCGTGGTCTGGAGGCTGAATATGGTAGGACCTGTGAAGACGGTCTCAAGAAATTTCAAATATCTCCTTTCGACAAGTTCACCAGGTGGATCGGAGTGAAGCCGGTTACAAGCCATGCCCCGAGGCTGACAATCAAATACATATCAGAAATCATACATTATTTATGCATGACTCACAACATCATCACGGATAACGGCATGCATTTCAAATCCAAGCAGTTCAAAGACTACTGCAACAGCCGTCGGATCAAGCTCGACTATGCGTCAGTAGCTCAAGCGCAATCCAATGGGCAAGTCAAACTCTCCAATGGTCTGGTACCTGGGGGCTTGAAGCACATAATCCGGACCCCGCTTGAGGATGTCGTGCGGAATTGGGTGGCCGAGTAGTCTCCAGTCCTCTGGAGCTTACTCACAACACCAAACAGTTCTACTAGTTATACTCCCTTCTCTATGGTTTACGGATAGGAGGCCGTCCTCCCCAACGACCTCGAGTATGATGCACCTCACGTAGCTCACTATGTCGAGGCAGAGCAGAGCTGCAGCGTAAGGACACACTCAATCGCTTGGAAGAAAAAGGTAGGTCGCCTTGGCAAGATCGGCTATCTACCAGCAGCTACGCCGTTACCACGGACGACAAGTGCGAGGAAAAGCGTTTAACGTCGATGACCTCGTTGTCAGAGGAGAAGTCTTTGCCCAAGAGGATGGGAGGAATTGGCTAAAAAAACTTATAGAAGTTATTATGTTTTAGGGGAAGGGCTAGGTGCAAAAACCTTAAACTTCTCAAGAAAAACATGCCGAGTTAAGTTTTAGGGGACGTCTGGAGAGTTATGTTTTATGGGACGTATGAGGAGTTAAGTTTGTCTTTTTTGAACCGTATGAGGAGTCAAGTTTTAGAAGAAAGGTGGAGATGCGAACGTTCATCCAACATTTTTATTTGAAAGAAAAAGGTACGGAGTAGGAGCGCAAACGGCAGCCAGCTTCGTCCCACGAAACTCATCAATTAGCTTAAAAGAAGGGGCTCAACACTTGTGTAAAATTAACACTATATTTGTATTATGCTATTATCTCCTAGCATGCCCTGTTTATATCCCTAGCATGGAGCAAATGTCAGTTAGTGACCATGCACCAGAACGTTTAGATCGCAGTTGTTGAACTGCGTGGTTTCTGTCCAGTTAAATAAACCACCATCATGGTTCATTGACCGTATCAGTAGGTGATGTTTCTCTTCAAAATGCATGTGATTAATTTCTACATAATTTACAAACAAGCCATGAGAAGCTTCACTGCGTAAGTTGAGTACCAACTCTATGTTGCACCATGCTGTTTTGGAATCATCTAGGGCTATACACTGAGAGCATCTACAACTGGACCTTTCAAACCCGCCTCATACGTCCGGTCGGGCTGCCCGGTCACTGACCGTTCACATTTTTTCGACCCAGACGGACGCCCCAAACGACCCTCAAACGTCCGGGCTGACCAGCACCCCCCATATCCAGCCCAAATATGGGGCGGATATGGGGCGTCCGGACTCGCCCGGACACATCCGCCACATCGGACCCGGGCCATGCTGGCCCACCCGACCCCACTTATATTCGTCCCCATCCTCTCGCTAGAGCAAACCCAAGCCACGTCACTCCACTCCCCTCCCCTCCCCTCCGCCACCCAAACTCGTCTCCGGCGCCGTCTCCGGCATGGCGGGCAGCGGATCGGACTCTGACCAGTCTGGAACTCCGGATCCGTCGAATGAGGTGTCATCCCGTGTGGGTTGGAGGAGGCAATGACAGTCCGCATTGCACTCCATCACTCCCGGGAGGACAGCGCCCGACGGACGGATGGATCTGTTCGCCGCGACATCATAGCGTCGGCTCACCGGGCGCTCGGGTCCTCTGGTGCTGGATCCTCGCGGTCACGGCTGCCGGAACACCTCTCCTTCCCCATCACCGGTCGGGCAGACTATGAGTCCCACCAGGAACGGGCGGGCCTCCATGGGAAGGAGAGGATAAGGGCCGTCGAGGCCCGTATCGCGGCGGAAATGGCGGCGGCGGAGGCGGCTCATGCCGTGGCATGGGCGTCCGCAGAGGAGGAAGCCATCCGCGCCCGCATTATGATGAAACGGCAGCGTAGGAACACGCATGCCCTCACCCGAGAGGAGAATCGGGCGGTCCGTGCCATGGCTGGACTGCCATCGAAGGAGGAGAAGGAGGACAGCGACGACGGGGACAGCTCCAGCGATGAGCAAATCCAGCTCGATTCATACTGCGTCTTCGACCGGTACTTCCGCAAGAAGTACGACAAGGGCACCGGTAAGGGCAAGGCAGCCGTGGATGAACTCCACCATAGCCAAACATGCCAAATTTTGGTAGTCCGATGGTATATTTAGTGTAGTGAGATGGAGTAGTCAGACGATGCGTATGCGTCAGCGTAGGTGTGTGAGTTTGAGATGTGGTAATTGAGGTGTCCGGATGTGGATTGCATTTTTTGAGGAGTGCCCGGTCAGTGTCCGCGGACACGTCCGTGGGCGTTTGAGGGGCCGGATTTGCCAAGTCCGGCTGTAGATGCTCTGAAAGGCCAGAACACCTTGGACTATAACACTCCATTTCTTTTTTAGAAGAAAGGTCATAGACCAACTTTAAGTTAAAGCTACCAAGCATCATAGACGAGTTCCAAGCAAGCAGACCACATTAGTGCAGAAGTACAGGAAACAAAGTAGACTCAAAGGCGACGACAGCAAGCCCCATCTATTGCTGGCTGGCTTGATCTCTACCCAAGATGGAGTTCGCTGTTGTCCTCATGCGAGAGATCAAAAGCGCCATAACCTCGGTGAGATTTTTTTCCCTACGGTAAGGCTAGGGTTTCTATCCTCTCTGTTGATCCCATCGCCTGAGAGTCCCCCGTCCGACCAAAGCCCTTCCCCGACTAGGGTTAGAGAGATTGTGGCCTGCGGATCGTGCCCCAGTGGATCGTGTTCATCCACTCAGCATCTGGCGACGGTTCTGATGGTGGATGCTATGTCCGGGACCAGCGGAGGCGGTAGCGCCGCCGCCGACAAATCGGATCTTGGTGACTTCATGGAACATCTCAACTTAGAGGACGAAGAGTTTGATGATCTGGTGATCGAGGAGGATGATCCTGTTATCAATGAAGGAGTCCGTTGGTTAGCCCTTGCTAGGGTTCACACGGATAAAACCTTCAGCCCGACGATGTTCTATAGGAAGATGCGTGCAGTCTGGAATCCGGCAAAATAGGTGAGGTTCAGGCCCGTCGGACCGAACTTGTTCGTCGTTCAGGCGGAGTGCCTTGGGGACTGGGAGCGTATGGTGGAACTTGGTCCATGGCTCTTCAGAAACCGGGTAGTTCTCATGTGCCCGTATGATGGATTTACTAAAGCAGAAGAGGTCCATGTTATTCATGCCAATCTGGCTTCAAATCCATAAGCTGCCCGAGGGGTTCTGCAGGAAGAATATTATGGAATCATTGCTGAAAAAGTATGGGGATATCTTGGAGATGAGGTTGAACGGAAATACCTGGGGTGATTATGTGAGGGTTAGGGTTCGACATGACATCCGTCGACCCCTCACAAAATTAGTTAGCATTGTTAGAGGAGAAGCAAGGCAGGTTTATTTGGTCCGTTATGAGAAGCTTGCCCACTTCTGTAGCATTTGTGGTTTGATTGGGCATGATTTCAAAGAATGCGGCACCGGGGTTCATGAGGTGATGGACATGAAGTTTGGGAACTGGCTGTATGCTGATGGTCCGAACAGAGCAAGGACAGATGAGTTCGAGCGAAGCAATGATAAGCAAAAGCAGCAGCAGCGCACCCCAAACAAAAGAGAAAGTTGTGAGGAAAGCTAATGACCCGGACTTGGCCCACACAACATCTAGCCCACACAACATCTAGCCGGGCGGGGGGGAGACCCCTTCGGCGATCGATGTGGAGGGGGGTAGGCTGTCGCCCCCCGGTCCGCTTCTCTTACGCCGGAGCCCTCTACTCCAGCATTCAGGGCCTCCGGGACGCTGGCTCAAACCGAGACGACGACAACACATCTCAGACGTAGTGGGCGTCATCCAGTTGGCACTGATGGGGCTTCCGCTACGGATGAGGACTCCATGCGGAAGGCCATGCATAGAACTGCTTCGCGGAATCTTGACTTTGATGGTACGTCTCCTAGAAAATCTTTTCTCTCTTTTGATAATGCCAAAGTCTCTTCAAACATTACTATTCTTGGTATTTCATTAGGTAGAAATGAATCAGCAATTGACTTCTCTGTTAAGGCTCTTAAGCAAGTGGAGTTCGACCGGCTTACGGTTGCTCGTAAGTCGCATATTCTTGTGGATCCCTTGGCATCAGATGAGGAAGAGGAGGAGTCAGATGCCAATCATGAAGGCTGACTTCTCTCTCATTTGGTCAAAGATGCAACTGAGGTAGACTTGGAAGATACCACGCACGACACTATGCTATGTGAGCTTGTCGCGTCGGTACGTAAGAACAAATCTAATTCAGGTAATAAAAAGGGACACCCAAATAAGAAGGCAAAAGTCTCCAAATACAAAAAAGGTTCATCATGAAAGGAATGTTTTGGAATAGCAGAAGTCTTGGTGACTTGGCTAAACATAAACATATTTCTGATTGTGTTAGGGATTATGCTCTTGACTTTGTGGCAATCTCTGAGTGTGGTAGGCGTGACTTTCCTACACGTGATCTACACCATTTTTCATGTGGCAAAGATTACGAATGGCATATTTTACCGCCTTCTGGGAGGTCTGGGGGTATCCTGTTAGGAATACACTCCACCTACTTGGAACTTCTTTCCACATCGAAGGGGGAGTACCACATCAAATTCAACCTTCGAAATAAAGCCGATAACTTCATTTGGAGTTTGGTTGCTGTTTATGGTGCCGCTCAAGATGAGTTCAAATCGGCCTTTCTCAAAGAAATTGTCAACACCTGTCGAGAAAATCCACACCCAATGCTACTCGGGGGGGATTTCAATATTCTTTGATATCAGCAGGAGAAAAACAATGACAGGTTTGACACTAGATGGTCGTTTCTTTTTAACACTGTTATTGATAGCCTCAACTTGCGGGAACTTTCTCTGTCGGGGCGCCAATACACCTGGGCCAACAACAGATCGATACCAACTTTTGAAAAACTTGACCGGGTGCTAGTTACCACCGACTGGGAATTTAAGTACCCCCTAGCTTCGGTACGAGCACTGGAGAGAATTGAGGCTTTATCGGATCATGCCCCATTGCTTACTAATTTTGGTCAAGCCGCTCCTAGTACGAACCGCCAACAGTTCAAATTCGAACTGGGATGGCTCACTAGAGAGGGTTTTCATGAGTTGGTTGAAAAGGTGTGGCGGCGTCAACCTCGTGGCGACACACCAATTCAACGATGGAACAATCGCATCCGTGCGCTGCGACAATTCCTTCGTGGTTGCGCCAAACACACCGCAGGGATGTATAAGCAAGAGAAGTTGCGGCTCTCTACCTTAATTGACTCCTTAGATAAAATTGGGGAGGTGAGGCTTCTTTCTGACACGGAGATTGAGCAAAAAAGTCATCTCAATGAGCAGCTAGCCCGTCTGTTACGCGAGGAGGAAATTAAATGGTACCAAAGGTGTAAAATAGACTCACTGATACTTGGAGACGACAATACAAAATACTTTCAAATGTTAGCCAATGGCAGACATAGAAAGAAACGAATCTTCGCTCTAGATCAGGAGGAGGGTCGGATTGAGGGGGATGCTTCACTAAAGAAATTCATTACTAAGTATTACAAAGATTTGTTTGGTCCATCTATGAACACGACACTTGAGATGGATGAGTCTATTTGTCATGATATTCAGCAAGTTTCCACTGCGGAAAACGAATTCCTAACCTCTCCATTCTCTGAGGAGGAGATTTGGACTGCGGTTTTTCAGATGGAACATAATAAATCTCCGGGTCCGGATGGCTTTCCGGCGGAGTTCTTTCAAAATTTCTGGGACATGTTAAAATCAGACTTGGTCCAGTTGTTCAATGAACTGCATGCTCACAAACTTGACATTTCCCGTCTAAGTTTTGGGGAAATCATTCTACTACCCAAGACGAAAGATGCGAGTCGGATTCAACAATATAGACCGATTTTCTTACTAAATGTAAGTTTTAAAATCTTCACCAAGGTCGGCACTAATCGTCTGAACGAGGTGGCAGACCACGTAGTCAAACCATCCCAAACAATTTTCATGCAAGGACAAAACATTTTGGATGGAGTTACTGTCCTTCATGAAACGGTTCATGAGCTTCATCACAAAAAGTTGAACGGAGTCATTTTTAAAATCGACTTCGAGAAAGCTTATGATAAAGTAAAGTGGCCCTTTCTGCTACAAACATCACGAATGAAAGGGTTTTCCGATACTTGGTGTCGATGGCTTGAGAGATTTGTGTCCGGAGGTAGTGTCGCCATTAAGGTAAATGATGATGTAGGCAACTATTTTCAGACAAAGAAGGGGCTCCGTCAGGGGGACCCCGCATCACCCATCTTGTTCAATATTGTGGCTGTTATGCTAGCTACTCTCATCGAGAGGGCCAAGTCAGCACGTCAAGTAACCGGGGTCATTCCTCATTTAGTAGAAGGAGGCCTATCAATATTGCAGTATGCGGATGACACTATTTTGTTTTTGGATCATGACTTAGAAAAGGCGAGAAACCTCAAACTTTTGTTATGTGCTTTCGAGGATTTATCTGGACTAAAGATTAATTTTCACAAGAGTGAACTCTTCTGCTTCGGCGAGGCCGCAGAAGCCTCACAATATTATGCTGAAATCTTTGGTTGTCAACTTGGACAATTTCCGATTCGATATCTAGGTATCCCTATTCATTATCGGCGATTGACAATAGTTGAATGGAAGCATGTTGAAGAGAGATTGGAGAAACGTCTGGCTAGTTGGAAGGCCAAACTCCTGTCCTATGGGGGCCGATTAATTCTGATTAACTCGGTCCTTACCAATATGGTTCTCTACATGTTATCATTTTTTCATCTCCCAAAAGGTGTGCTTCAGCGTCTTGATTACTATAGATCAAGATTTTTTTGGCAAAGTGATAATGAAACCAAGAAATATCGTTTGGCTAGGTGGAATGCCTTATGCCGTCCAAAACCCAAGGGGGACTTGGTATCCAGGATCTAGAGATCAAAAATATTGTATTGCTCAGCAAATGGGTATATAAACTACTCACTGAGGATGGTGTTTGGCAGGAAATCATTCGTAATAAATACGTGGGTTCCAAAGCAATCTCCCAAGTTTACTGGAAACCGGGTGACTCACACTTTTGGAGTGGGGTGATGAAAGCTAAACATTTATTTTTCCAATTTGGAATGTTCTCGGTCAGGGACGGCTCCCAAATACGATTCTGGGAAGACACATGGTTAGGGAACAACCCCTTATACGTGCAATATCCAAGCTTATATCGGATAGTTAGACATAAGTTTGTCATGATTAAGCAAGTGTTGGGTCAAGAAAACCCAGATATTTCTTTTCGTAGAACGCCCTTTGGACCTCATTTGGCAACATGGGAGGATTTGCTAACCCGTTTGGGAGCCATTCAGCTGTCGGAGGAACCAGACATCTTTCGATGGAAATTGCATCAGAGTGGAAAGTTTTTGGTCAAATCCATGTATGATGCATTGGTACATAATGAGGTCCCAATTGATAATAGAAAACTGTGGAAGCTTAAGATTCCTCTAAGAGTGAAAATTTTCCTATGGTTTCTCAAAAAAGGGGTTATCTTAACTAGGGACAATTTGGCACGACGAAATTGGCAAGGTTGCAAAAAATGTGTTTTCTGTCACCATGATGAGTCGATTAAACACTTACTTTTTGAATGCAAGTTTGCACGATCTGTATGGGCTGATGAAGTCATGTACCTAGGGTAGGGTCACGGACCTGTCCAAAGTACCCTCCCCAAGGACATCTTCAGAAGAAGCTGCCTTCCAGTCGACCAAGAGGGAATCCACTCGGCAGACTCGAAGGCACTCGACCATGAAGACCCACTCGACCACCAGGAGATCAAGAGCCACTCTGTATCCAAACGGTCTGTAATTAAGTAGTCTTTATGGCGATGATGACACTTTATGTAGGACGTTACCAGTAACGCCAATCCTTTATGTACTTTAAACCCTGCATAACTGAGGGCCGGAGGGGTCTGGCAGACACTATATAAGCCACCCCCCTCCTCAGTGTAAAGGGTTCGCACCCCTGTAACTCATACGCATATAATCCAGTCGACCGCCTCCGGGCTCCGAGACATAGGGCTGTTACTTCCTCCGAGAAGGGTCCGAACTCGTGAATCTCTTGCGTGTACAACTGCTCCATAGCTAGGATCTTGCCTCTCCATACCTACCCCCCATTCTACTGTCAGTCTTAGTACCACGACAGTTGGCGCCCACCGTGGGGCAGGTGTCTTAGCGATTTTTGGAGAAGTTGCAATTGTTCCGATTGCCTTCATCATGGTTTCTGGCGGAGTTCTGGTCGAGGGCCGCGAGATCCGTCTCGGCGCGCTCACTTTCATCGCCGACGACTCCGCTTGGCTCCAGGAGGCTCCACTCGACATCGACGCGCTCCCCGTCCGCGGTGCGACGCATTTTCGGGCGTGTGTCCGCGGCGTCCTGCTGCGGCAACCGTCGACTCCGTATCGGTCAACTCCTGTGTCGTCCTCCCTCCCTGTCTCTCGCCATCGCAAGCGCTCTGGTCGGTCGAGGCTTCAGCGGTGGGTGAGACACGCAGTGGGTCGCCAATCGGCCACCACCCAAGTCGCGACAATCGAGCCCGACGAATCTCTCTACAGCCTGTTTGATCTGTCGACATGCTCCGTAGAGACTGCATCCGAGTGCGACAGCAGTGATCCGGCGGTGGAGGTTCTGATGGTCAATGGGCCTCGTAGCCCTCCCGGCTTTCCCTGCACCGACGGGACAGACGATGGAGGCGACCCCGCTCAGGCCCATGAGGAATATCAACCCGAGCCGCTCACTTCTCTGCAGAGGGAAGATCTTCGTCGCCGGAACATGGATGCCCTGCATACTCCCATCGCTGGAGAAACTCCCGAGGCTCGCGCCTTGGAAGAGGCGCGTTTGTCCAACTTGGCTGAACGCACTCGACTGGAGAACCTCCAGCAAGCACTCGACGAATGCGCGCGGCAACGAGTACCTGACTCCAATCGACGTCAACTCTTTCCGCAACCAACTCAGGTATATCAAACCCCGATTCAGAATCTAGCAGCTGCAGCCCGTATAGCAGAGTCAATTCAGCCCTCTCAGTCGGAGGCCGGCAGAGGCTTGATGCAGATCAGGGATTTGCTCCGAGCAGCAGGAGATCAGAATTCAGCTGTGTCACAGTCACGCAACAGGATTCACAGTCGATACGTCGCTGTGAATATAGTTCAGTCGGCTCATAGCCCAAGATCGCCTCCACGGCGTGAGGGACGCGAAGGTCGACGTGACCAATATGATGACCGATTCGATCGTGATGATCGGCGTCGAGTGCCCACTCCTCCCCCAAGGGGTGGGTCTTACGCTCATCGGTAGCAAGATGATAGGCACCAGCGCAGTGCTGGGCGACGAGTTCCGGTCGACCCCAGGGAACCAGGCTTTGACGCGAGATCCATCATCGTGCAAGGTTTGGTCGATCGGAACAGAGCTCATCGAGGTGGCCACGACAGAGATGCGCCCACTAGCAGCCGAGTCCATGTTTTAGGTCCAGAATGTTTTAGCAGAGCCATCAGAGCCGCAGTGATACCCCCCAACTTCAGGTTGGCGACTGGGGTAAGTAAGTTCACCGGTGAGTCCAAGCCTGAAACCTGGCTTGAAGACTACCGAGTGGCGGTACAGATTGGCGGCGGTAATGATGAGGTGGCCATGAAACACTTACCACTCATGTTGGAGGGTTCGGCCAGGGCGTGGTTGAATTAGTTAGCTCCTAGCAGCATTTACACTTGGGAAGATCTTTCCCGAGTGTTCGTCAGGACATTTGAGGGAACTTGCAAGCGACCGGCCGGATTGACAGAGCTGCAAGTCTGCATACAAAAGTCGAATGAAACCCTGAGATATTACATACAGAGATGGATCACTTTGCATCATACGGTGGAGAACGTGTCTGATCATCAGGCAGTCTGCGCCTTCAAGGATGGCGTTAAGAACAGAGAGTTAAGTTTGAAGTTTGGTCGGACCAGAGATATGACCCTGAGTCGAATGATGGAAATCGCCACCAAATACGCCAATGGTGAAGAAGAGGATCGACTCCGAAGTGGCAAGTACAAGCCGAGTCAGTCAGAAAAAGGATACTCCAGTCGGAAGCAGAAGCGGAAAGCCGAGCCAGCGGCTCCTGGAGAGGCTCTGGCCGTGAGTCAGGGCAAATTCAAAGGGAAGCCCAAAGGATCCTGGAACCCCAAGAAGGTGAAAGATAAGGAAGGAAATGATGTGATGGATCTGCCGTGTCACATCCACATGAAGAAAGACGAAGAGGGTAATTTCATCTACCCAAAGCATACCACTCGCCAGTGCCGGCTCTTAATTCAGCAGTTCCAAGGGAAACAGCTCAAAGATAAGGAAACGGAGTCAGACAAGGCAGAGGACAAAGAGGACAGTGATGAAGGATATCCCCATGTCAATTCCACCCTGATGATTTTTGCTGATGTGGAGAGCAAAAGTCGATTGAAGGTTATCAACCGTGAGGTAAATATGGTCGCCCCAGCGACACCAAGCTATCTGAGATGGTCTCAAACTCCCATTACATTCGACTAGTCCGATCATCCGACTAATATAGCCACCCCTGGGAGGCAAGCTTTGGTGGTCGACCCGATCGTCGAAGGCACTCGACTGACAAAGGTGCTGATGGATGGTGGCAGTGGACTGGATATATTGTATGCGGAGACGCTAAAGGGAATGGGCATTCCGATGTCCAGACTCAGCGCCAGCAACATGAGTTTTCATGGAGTTATACCTGGAAAGAAGGCTAAGTCACTCGGCCAAATAGCTCAAGACGTGGTGTTCGGCGACTCGAAGCATTTCCGCAAAGAGAAGTTGACATTTGAAGTCGTGGATTTTCAGAGCGCTTACCACGCTATTTTGGGGAGACCAGCTTATGCGCGGTTCATGGCTCGACCATGTTACGTGTACCTCAAATTGAAGATGCCCGGCCCCAAAGGCGTGATCACTATCACTGGCAATCGGAAGAAGGCAGAAGAGTGTTTTCAGAATGGCTCGAAGATTGCCGATTCCCAGATAACAATGGTAGAGTTAGAGGAATACAAGAAAAATGCAGATCCCAGTGATTTGTTGTGGGCCAAGAAGCCCACCATAGAGTCAGCGTTCCAGTCGTCTGGTGAGACGAAGCCCGTTCACATTCACCCAACCGACCCCAGCGCAGCTCCGACCCATATTTCCACAACACTTGACTCTAAATAGGAAGAAGCGCTCATCCAGTTCCTCCGTGAGAACTGGGACATCTTTGCATGGAAGCATGCTGACATGCCGGGTGTTCCCAGGGGGCTGGCTGAGCATCGTTTAAGAGTCGACTCAAAAGCAAAACCTGTCAAAGAACATCTTCGACGGTCTGCCGTCCAGAAGAGAAAGGCCATTGGCGAGGAGGTGGCTCGACTCCTAGCAGCAGAGTTCATCCGAGAGATATACCACTCCGAGTGGCTCGCCAATGTTGTCATGGTCCCCAAGAAGGACAAGTCACTTCGCATGTGCATCGATTTCAAACATATCAATCGGGCCTGCCCGAAAGATCATTTTCCTCTCCCTCGCATCGACCAAATTGTCGACTCGACTGCGGGATGTGAGAGATTGTCTTTTTTAGACGCATATTCCGGGTACCATCAGATCCGTCTGTATGGACCCGACGAGATCAAAACAGCTTTCATCACTCCATTCGGGTGCTTCTGCTATGTCACCATGCCATTCGGTCTCAAGAATGCCGGAGCCACGTTCATGCGAATGATTCAAAAGTGTTTACTCACTCAAATCAGTAGGAATGTGGAAGCGTACATGGATGATATCGTGGTCAAGTCACGAAAGGGTTCCGACCTGTTGACTGACCTTGCTGGAACATTTGCCAATCTTCGGAGGTATGATATCAAGCTTAATCCATCAAAGTGCACATTCGGAGTTCCTGGTGGAAAGTTACTCGGTTTTCTCGTTTCCGAACGAGGAATCGACGCTAACCCAGAAAAAGTTGGCACCATACTCCGAATGGAACGCCCTGTGCGTGTGCATGATGTCCAGAAGCTTACTGGATGCTTGGCCGCGTTAAGTCGATTCATCTCTCGCCTCGGTGAAAAGGCAGTGCCTCTTTACCGACTGATGAAGAAGGCAGACAAGTTCGAGTGGACTCCAGAAGCTGATGCAGCGTTTGCCGAGCTAAAAGCTCTACTCTCCACCCAGCCGGTGCTTGCTGCTCCAATCAGCAAAGAGCCTCTGTTGCTGTACATTGCAGCCACAGGACAAGTCGTCAGTACAGTACTTACGGTCGAGCGGGAAGAAGAAGGGAAAGCCTTCAAAGTTCAGCGCCCAGTGTATTATCTCTCTGAAGTTTTGACTCCATCGAAGCAAAGATATCCTCATTATTAGAAGCTTGTGTATGTGATCTACATGACCACGAAGAAGGCTGCTCATTATTTCTCTGATCATTCCATTACAGTCGTCAGCGACGCCCCACTGTCAGAGATTCTGCACAATAGAGATGCAACTGGTCGAGTGGCGAAATGGGCGATTGAACTCCTTCCCCTTAATATCAAGTTTGAGGCAAAGAAAGCCATTAAGTCCCAGGCGATAGCAGATTTCCTTGCCGAGTGGATTGAACAATAGCAGCCGACTCAAGTTCACTCGGAGCATTGGACCATGTTCTTTGATGGTTCTAAGATGTTAAATGGTTCCGGTGCTGGGGTAGTTTTGGTTTCCCCCCAAGGAGATAAGCTCAGATATGTGCTCTAGATCCATTTTGATTCCTCCAATAATGAAGCAGAATATGAAGCACTTTTGTATGGGTTGCGCATGGCCATTTCACTCGGCGTCCGTCGCCTTATGGTTTATGGCGACTCAGTTTTGGTGGTCAATCAGGTGATGAAGGAGTGGGACGTTAGAAGCCCAGCCATGACTAGATACTGCAATGCAGTGAGGAAGCTTGAAAAAAATTCGAAGGATTAGAGCTCCACCATATACCCCGACTGAAGAATCAAGCAGCTGATGATTTGGCGAAGATAGGTTCCAAGAGAGAAGCCATCCCCAGTGATGTGTTCTTGGAGCATATCCATACTCCATCAGTCAAAAAAGATCCTTTTACCGAAGAAGCTCCGCAGCCTAAAAGTGTCACGGATCCAACTGTTGTTGAAGTTCCAGCAGTGGTCGACCTGATCATGGAAGTTCTGGTGATCACTCCCGATTGGACAGTGCCATATATCGCGTATATCTTAAGGAAAGAGCTCCTAGAGGATGAAGAGGAGGCTCGACAGATCGTCCGTCGATCTAAGGCCTTTACCGTGATAAGGGGACAGTTGTACAGAGAAAGCGCGACTGGAGTTGGTCAGAAATGCATATCGCCAGAAGAAGGTCGAATAATCCTTGACGACATCCACTCGGGGACCTGTGGCCATCATGCGTCCTCTCGGACCATCGTAGCCAAAGCATACCGAGCCGGATTTTACTGGCCAAGAGCGAATGAAATGGCAAAGGAGATAGTCGACAAGTGTGAGGGATGTCAATTTTACTCCAATATGTCACACAAGCCCGCCTCGGCTTTAAAGACCATACCACTCATATGGCCCTTCGCGGTATGGGGTTGGATATGGTTGGACCCTTGAGAACAGGCAGAAGCGGTTTCACGCATGTGCTGGTAGCAGTCGACAAGTTCACCAAGTGGATTGAGGCTAAACCCATCAAGAACCTTGATGCCGGCACCGCTGTCAGCTTCATCAGAGAGTTGATATTCAGATATGGAGTCCCACATAGCATCATCACTGATAATGGGTCAAACTTCGATTTGGAGGAATTCAGGGCGTTCTGCACATCTCAGGGCAGACGAGTCGACTATGCTTCAGTCGCTCATCCTCAGTCGAATGGACAAGCAGAGCGGGCCAATGGCTTGATTCTCAAAGGGTTGAAACCCTGACTGATGCGTGATCTCAAGCATGCGGCTGGAGCATGGGTCGATGAACTTCCCTCGGTGCTTTGGGGGTTAAGGACCACGCCTAACCGGTCGACTGGGAGAACTCCGTTCTTCTTGGTCTACGGAGCTGAAGCGGTCTTGCCGAGTGACCTGCTTCACAACGCTCCTCGAGTCGAGCTCTACACCGAAGCTGAAGCAGAACAAGCACGGCAGGATGCAGTCGACCTTCTAGAGGAAGAAAGGGAGATGGCTCTGATCCGATCAACCATTTACCAGCAAGACTTGCGTCGCTTCCACGCCAAAAACGTGAAGAGTCGAGCTTTCCAGGAAGGGGATTTGGTTCTCCGAGTGGATCAGCAGAAACCACACAAGCTCGCTCCTTCTTGGGAAGGTCCCTTCATCGTCACCAAGGTTCTCCACAATGGTGCGTACCGTCTTTACAACGTCGAGCACAAGATCGACGAGCCCCGAGCTTGGAACGCGGAGCTGCTCCACCCCTTTTACACTTGAGTAGCCGCTCGGAAATGTAATAAAAGCACTTCTGTAGTTCATTTTTCAAAAGACAATAGTGTTATAATTCTCCCAGTGATTGTTGTCACTTTTGTTTGTTCAATAAAATTTCCCCCCAGTGGGTGGCTTAGCTGCGAATCCGTTTCGCCTAAGTTTGTAAAAAAAAAATCCTTACCGAGTGGTGAGGCAGCCTCCCACTCGGGGGCTTAGATGCAAATCCGTTTCGCCTAAGTACTTTAAAATCCTGCCGAGTGGTGAGCCAGCCTCCCACTCGGAGGCTTAGCTGCAGTCCAAGTACTCGCCTAAGTTTTAATAAAATCCTACCGAGTGGTGAGCCAGCCTCCCACTCGGGGGCTTAGCTGCAGTCCAAGTACTCGCCTAAGTTTCAATAAAATCCTACCGAGTGGTGAGCCAGCCTCCCACTCGGAGGCTATGCTGCAGCATAGCGCTCGCCTAAGTACAAGTATAACGTGCGCTCTGCAAGGTAGACGAGGTGCAGGTCGACTGCTACCCTCCTCTTCCGAGCTACGCCACAAGTATAACATGCGCTCTGCAAGGTAGACGAGGTGCAGGTCGACTGCTACCCTCCTCTTCCGAGCTACGCCACAAGTACAATGTGCTCTCGGCAAGGAGGACGAGGCACAGGTCGACTGCTACTTCTCCTTCCGAGCTACGCCACAAGTATAATGTGTGCTCCACAAGGAAGACGAGGTACATGTCGATTGATGCCCTTTTCTTTAGAGGCACACCGCAAAAATCCTACCGAGCGGAGAGCAGACCTCCCACTCGAGGGCTTAGCTGCAGCCCAGTGCTCGCCTAAGTTACCAAAAATCCTACCGAGTGGAGAGCAGACCTCCCACTCGGGGGCTTAGCTGCAGCCCAGTGCTTGCCTAAGTTACCAAAAATCCTACCGAGTGGAGAACAGACCTCCCACTCGGGGGCTTAGCTGCAGTCCAAGTACTCGCCTAAGTTTCAATAAAGTCCTACCGAGTGGTGAGCCAGCCTCCCACTCGGAGGCTTAGCTGCAGCATGGCGCTCGCCTAAGTACAAGTATAACGTGCGCTCTGCAAGGTAGACGAGGTGCAGGTCGACTGCTACCCTCCTCTTCCGAGCTACGCCACAAGTATAACGTGCGCTCTGCAAGGTAGACGAGGTGCAGGTCGACTGCTACCCTCCTCTTCCGAGCTACGCAACAAGTACAATGTGCTCTCGGCAAGGAGGATGAGGCACAGGTCGACTGCTACTTCTCCTTCCGAGCTACGCCACAAGTATAATGTGTGCTCCGCAAGGAAGACGAGGTACAGGTCGATTGATGCGCTTTTCTTTAGAGGCACACCGCAAAAATCCTACCGAGTGGAGAGCAGACCTCCCACTCGGGGGCTTAGCTGCAGCCCAGTGCTCGCCTAAGTTACCAAAAATCCTACCGAGTGGAGAGCAGACCTCCCACTCGAGGGCTTAGTTGCAGCCCAGTGCTCGCCTAAGTTACCAAAAATCCTACCGAGTGGAGAGTAGACCTCCAACTTGGGGGCTTAGCTGCAGCCCAGCGCTCACCTAAGTTTTTGAAAATCCTACCGAGTGGAGAGCAGACCTCCCACTCGGGGGCTTAGCTGCAGCCCAGCCCTCGCCTAAGTTTTTGAAAATCCTAGCGAGTGGAGAGCAGACCTCCCACTCGGAGGCTTAGCTGCAGCCCAGTGCTCGCCTAAGTGTGTTGAGGAACAAGTCGATTGCAATAAGTGCTTCGCCCTAGCCTGCAAAAGACACCTCAAACCAAATGTAAACATATTCAACGCCGAATCCAAGTTCAGATAACATCTAACGGAACCGAAAGTGCTCGGGCGCTAAGCCCGTTAAGGTTTATCGGTTACAAAAATCACTCGGCATACCGAGGCAAATTTAAAGTATCAAGCACAGAAGTTTTTTACCCCTCCTGCGGAGGGCTGGAAGGCGCAACAAATTCACCCAGGTCGATTCCATCTGCAATCCGAGTGGCAGCAGCGATGAAGGTCTCCATGAAAGATCGGAAATCATGCTTCTTGGTATTAGCCACCTTAAGGGAAGCCAGCTTGTCCTCTCGCGCCTCCTTGCAGTGAACGTGGGCCAGAGACAAAGTAACATCTGCGCCGCACCTGGCAGAAGACTTCTTCTATTCTTGCACTCGACTTGGAACTTCATTCAGTCGAGTCATCAGAGACTCGAGGTCGTTCTGAAGCGTCTCTCTTGGCCAGAGTGTTGTGTCAATGCGGGAAGTTGTGACCTTCAGCCTTGCGAGATAGTCGACAACAGCAGCAATGTGAGATTCAAGACGAAGCACATTCATGGCGACTTCATCTTTCACGGGAGATTTGATGGGATCCAGGTTTATTTCCAATCGACCAGTCTCCTCTTCAAAGTTCTGGCAGAACTCTGCAAACACAAACCCAAAGTCAAGACAGCAGTCTGATGGAGAAATCATAGTTAAAATGTCTATTTGATACAAAAGATTACCTTCAAGCATGAGGAATAGCTTCTTGGCGAGTCCTCCCAGATAAGCCTCCAGATCATTCTTCTTTCCCACCAACTCACTGGCCTTGTCACTCAAGGCAATCTTTTCACTCTTCAGTCAACTGACCTCCTTGTTGGCCGCATCAAGAGCAGCTTTCAGATTGGTATTTTCCTCTTCAAGCTTGGTGATTGAAGCTAGCTTCTCATCTGCGAGCTTGGTCTTCTCTAAAGCCGCTTTCTGCATCTTAGCCAAGTCAAGGTCTTTCTTCTTCAGAGCATCCCTCAGTTTGTCTGCAAAGTCACAGTGAGATCAGACTCTGAAATGGATGAGAGGCAAAAGCAGTCGTCGAGGTTCTCACCAAACATACCTTTTGCTTCCTCCTTCGACTTCGTGAAGTTCTCCTAGACCAGTTTCAGATCAAGCTCGAGCTGGATTTGCTTGTTCTCCAACTCAGTGTAACGAGCCGCAAGCTCGCATAATTTCTGCGAAGAACCAATCGACAGATATCAAAGACAGTTCACTTCTGAGTGACTAAGGAAAAATCATAGCATTTCTAAGACTATAGCCGAATATAAACATTCGACCATAGTCTCGGGGACTACACCCAGTGGGTGCACTCAGCGTGCCCCCACTAGTTCTATCAGTTAGAGTCGATCAGTCGACCAGCAAATAGTTCAAAAAAAACGTTATCTTCAGACTATAGTCGACTGCCAGCAGTCCACCACAGTCTTGGGGACTACACCCAGTGGGTGCACTCAGCGTGCCCACACCAGTCTATGAATCCATTTGACCTGACCGAGTTAAGAAAAATCTTAAGACATAAAGACTATGGTCGACTACCAGTAGTCCACCATAGCCTTGGGGACTACACCAGTGGGTGCACTCAGTGTGCCCCCACTAATCCAGAATTTCAATCAACACACCCACTGGGTGTACGACAAATACTAAAATTTTCAGAGAGAAGGATTTTCAGATATCATATCCTAACAGAACAGGCGGTGACCGACTGACCTGAACATTACTCTGAAGAGCTGAACTGGCGTCATAAGCTGCCTGACTGGTGTCTCGGATTGCCTTCACTTGCTCCATCATGACCCCTGCCTGGCGTATTGCTTCTTTAGCAGCACTGGCTTGGTCCTCTGGGACGTGGTGGGTCGAGAAAAGTGAAGGCTGAGCAGCACTCGACGATGAAGGGCGAGCACTCGTTAGTGGCACCGCAAAGGATACGGTAGGCCGAGTGACGTTGTCCCCCTCCACGACCAACGTCTCGGGTGCTGACACGTCCTGAGTCGCCTTGCCAGTAGACGCTTTCCTGTTCCTCCTCTGCCTCAGTGGTTCCTCGTCATCGTCGTCAGGAAGGTCAATAACGACATTAGATGGAGCTGCAGAAAAGAATCAAAATTAGAGACAAGAGCCAACCGACTGAAGACGGAACTACAAAAGTCATACCAGGTTTTGAAGTGACAACATCTTCCATCTCGTGATCTTCAGCCCTGGCCGAGGTATCAGAAGTAGCAGCACTGCAGCTCCAGAAGTCAGTCGATCAGCTCATGAGTCAGCCAAGAGTAAATTCATGTGAAACGGGAAAACTCAAGTTACGCCATTACCCTAAGATAGTGGGGATCACCATCTTCATCTTCGGCAAGACCTTCGCCGGCTTCGATGGCGCCACTCGAGATTTCTTCGGAGCTTTCTCAGTCGGCACCGGAGAAGTCGTCCGAGGATGCTTGGTCGACTGCGTGGCGGGCGCAACCCCCTTACCACGCTCGGCTGCAGGATCATGGACAAGCTTTGAGCGTCTTTCCGAACGAGGAGGTGCAACTTCCTCCTCCTCCTCCTCCTCTTCCTCCTCAACAGAGTCATCATCTTCATCATCGTCATCAGCATCCGAATCCCACTCCTCCGGGCTTTCGCCCCCACTTCCTTCCTCCTCCTCAGTCGGCGCTTGCGCTCCATTAGGATTGGGTACAACTTAGTGGTGGCCTGACAGACAACAAAACAAGATAAAGGTCAATCGACCAATTCGCAGTGAAACAGAATGAATAAAGCAAGATCACAACCGGAGATAAGTGGTCATACCGTGTCCGGTGTGTAGGTATGGTCGAGTGGTGGGATCCTCCTAGCCCCTTGAGGGTTGTCCTTATTCCCTATGATGGCGGCCATCCACCTCTCTAGTGTGGCGTCGTCGACTGCTTCTGGATGGACCCGAGTGGTGTCTTCAGTACCACAGTACAGCCACATCGGGTGGCCTCGGTATTGAAGTGGTTGAATACGCCGTCGAAGGAAGACCCCCAAAAGGTCCATACCCGTCACTCCATCCCGAACGAGCTGGACTACGCGCTCCATCAACATTTTTACCTGAGCTTTCTCCTCAGGGAGCACCTTCAGAGAAGAGGGTTTGTTCACTCGATCCATGGAGAACGGAGGGAGACCAGTCGACTGCCCCGGCGTCGACTCGTCTTGGCAGTAGAACCAGGTCGACTGCCACCCTCTAACCGACTCAGGAAGGGTCATGGCCGGAAAAGCACTCTTACCCCTCATTTGGATCCCAAGACCCCCGCACATCTGGATAACCTTGCTCCTCTCATCATCCGGACTCGCCTTTTTCACCGTCTGTGAGCGACAGGTGAATATGTGCTTAAAGAGACCCCAGTGCGGTCGACAACCCAGGAAGTTTTCGCACATGGACACGAAAGCAACAAGATAGGCAATGGAATTGGGAGTGAAATGGTGGAGTTGTGCCCCAAAGAAGTTCAGAAACCCTCGGAAGAAAAGACTCGGTGGCAGGGAGAATCCACGATCTACATGAGTGGCTAGGAGAACGCACTCACCCTCCAGTGGCTGCAGTTGCCATTCGGTCCCCGGAAGTCTTGCTGACCCATGAGAGATCAGTCCCTCATTGGCCAGGTCGTTGAGATCCGCCTGGGTGATGGTCGAGCGGATCCAATCCCCTTGGACCCAACCTTGCGGCAGGCAGGACCTCAACGAAGATCCACCCCGACTGGTCGCTCTTCCCTTTGCTTTCACCGACGCCGTTGCCTTCTTCGCTCGCTCCAAGGCCGTCGTCTTCTCCTTCACCATCTTCGCCGGCGAGGCGTGCGAGGAGTGGATGGGCGGAGGCAAAAGCGGGCGCAGCAGGTGGGGTTGAAGAAGGCGGAGAGGGGAATGGAGAGGCACTGTTCAAAAACCCTCGCCCGGCACCTTATATAGGGACGCTTCCGAGTGGCTGACAAGTAGGCCCGGGCGGCCCTGTCAAATCCCGAAACAGTCATGCGCGCGATACGTGGCGAAAAAGGCGGAGCGGAAATCGAGGTGTCTACGCCTTATCCCATACGAGTACCGTGGTCCACCCTGCTTCGCGCGCTTCCCAAAATTCGGATCCCACAAAATCCGCTAAAAGCAGATCAACCTGTCAGACGGTAGATTTCCTACGATCCGTCGCTTGGAAGTTCACCAAGTTCAAAAGTTCACTCGACAGAAGAAAAGAATGGATAAAGGCGACTGAAAGAAAAGTTGATGCCATCATTAAAAAAGGTCATTGATCCAGGATGAGACATGCTCAGAGCACAAAAACAGGTCGGAAAGATTATCAACTCCTTCCTCACTCAAACCTCGATCCATTCGGGGGCTAATGATGAAGTCATGTACCTAGGGTAGGGTCACGGACCTGTCCAAAGTACCCTCCCCAAGGACATCTTCAGAAGAAGCTGCCTTCCAGTCAACCAAGAGGGAATCCACTCGACAGACTTGAAGGCACTCGACCATGAAGACCCACTCGACCACCAGGAGATCAAGAGCCACTCTATATCCAAACGGTCTGTAATTAAGTAGTCTTTATGGCCATGATGACACTTTATGTAGGACGTTACCAGTAACGCCAATCCTTTATGTACTTTAAACCCTGCATAACTGAGGGCCGGAGGGGTCTGGCAGACACTATATAATCCACCCCCCTCCTTAGTGTAAAGGGTTCGCACCCCTGTAACTCATACACATATAATCCAGTCGACCGCCTCCGGGCTCCGAGACTTAGGGCTGTTACTTCCTCCGAGAAGGGCCTAAACTCGTAAATCTCTTGCGTGTACAACTGCTCCATAGCTAGGATCTTGCCTCTCCATACCTACCCCCCCATCCTACTGTCAGTCTTAGTACCACGACATGGGCCATCGTCCAAATAGCTTCGAATTTATATCCCCCACGTAGTGCACGGAATATATTCGGCAATTGGTTGAGGGGTATAGATAAAACAATTTTCTGCTCACATTCTTGTGGGGGCGGCTGCCTTATGTTGGGCACTCTGGCTCACCAGGAATGACATTGTTTTTAACCGTAAATGTGTTCCATCTCCTATGCAGGTTATTCATATATGCTCGCGATGGCTCCGTACGTGGTCTATCCTGCTGAAGCCGGAGGACAGAGACCTTTTTATGATGGCGTCTACTCGGCTGGAGCATTCTGCTCAGGAGATTTTCTACCCCCATGGATGGCGGTGTGATCTTCGGATAGGATCAGCCCCTTTATAGGCTGGGCTTTTTTATCTTTGCTTCTGGCTTTTGGCCAGTTTATTTCGATCTTTACTTCTTCGAACTTTTGGCTGTGTGCATCTAGTTATGCAGAGGCCGGGTGATTTTTGATGCGATTGTATCAACTCGATATTTCAATTCAATGAAAAGCCCTTTATCGAAAAAATAACCCTAGGAGTTGCTAGAGGATTGTCCTATTTGCATCAGAGTTGTCGCGAGTGCATCATACACTGCGATATTAAGCCAGAGAACATACTTTTGGATGCATCATTTGTTCCTAAAGTTGTGCACTTTGGAATGGCAGCGTTTCTCAGAATGGATTTTAGCCGAATTCAGACTACATTTAGAGGAGCTGCAGGTTATCTTGCCCCAGAGTGACTTAGTGGAGTTGTGATCACACCAAAAGTCGATGTTTACAGCTTCAGCATGGTGCTGTTGGGAATCATATCAGGAAGGAGGAATCCCTCACCTGAACCATCACACTAAACTAGCAACAGCAACAGTTACCACAATGTTGAATATTTCCCTGCAGCTGGGTGAACAGAGTGTTGTTCCGAACATACAAGGCCCATATTTCGAAGAGAAGAATATAGAAGTAAGGATAGAGTTAAATTTCTGGGAAGAAATTATCTCGAGGCAACGCTCGCGGATTCAGTAGCTAGGTGATGGGAACACAAAAAAAATATTTATCATAAAGCTACACAGAAGAAGGGAAAATAGAATTACCCAGTTAGTGAGAGATGATGGTACAGTCTACATCAATGAAAATGAACCGGGTAATATGGCTATTGCATTCTATGGGAAGTTATACAAATCATAAGGAACAAAGGTATTGAAGAGGTTCAATCTCATATACCTTGTTCAATTGATTCAAGTATGAATGATTTGCATATTGCTCCTTATACGGCAAGTGAAGTAAAGGTTGCCCGATTTCAAATGTTCCCTACTAAGGTGTCGGGGCCTCAACAAGTAAACTTGCACCTGCTCATCTCCGCTGCACCGCAGCACCGCTGGTCTAATCCTCCCGCCACTAGAACTGCATTGATGAGGAGAATCCATTCACATAGATAAAGATTCCAACCGTGCATTGTGTAGGGTGAATTTTGTTGTTCAATCTACACCGACCGGCGCAAGCGTATGTCATGCTAGGTAAATTAGTTTTTCAATTACTCGCACCCGGCCCATCTAATAATCAAGATGCCGCCATCCTCCCAGACATTGTTCCTCTTCCTAATGTTCTCATTGGCAGAAGAACTCATGCCAAACAAGCTATTGTCGACGATCAACATTCGGTTCATGGTGGTAGCTAGTGAGAGAGCTCTGGAGATCGAATTGACCTGAGTGTCACTGATCTGAACTCCTATGGATGAGCCTAACAATTTGATGCGGAAAGTTCACGTCAGGTTGACTTTCGATGACCGCATCAGGTGATGCCGAAGTTAGCAACATATGGTTCACGTTACTGAATGGCATAGATAGTGATGTGCGCGGCCAGCAATAACAATAAGAAGAGGGACAATTTCTAGAAGGATTTCGGTAGGTAGATGAGTAGATGGGTTCGAGTAATTATCACAACAATTCATCGAGCGTGACGTAGCCTTGTGCCAGTCAGTGTAGTTTGAACGGCAAAATTCGTCCTCCACAATGCATTGTCCGAGCTCTTCTTCGTCTGAATGGATTCTCCTCAGATACAGTCCTGATGGCGGAAGGGTTCAAGCAATGGACGGGAGCTACAACGCAGCAGGGGTGATCATCGGCCAGTTTGCATGTTGACTGGAATGGGCATCCTGTGCTGTGTTCGTCCTCACTAAGGAAGACCACTCTTCGTCCACCACAACAACGAAGAGAGGTTGAGTTACTCTTCGTCCCACACGGGAACGACCAGGTGATATTTTTTATTTTTGAACATTGGGGGTATGATGAGAGTAGATGTGAGGCTATGGAAAAAGGAGATCATGGAATGTATGATGATGAACTAAGGAGGAAATTGAGGACGATATCAGAAGGGATGAAGATGCAAGAGAACATATTTCCTAGGGAAGTTTGAGCCTAACACAGTTTGAAGAGATGAAAAAGAAAAGTGAGGAACTGATAAAAGCTCAGAATGAACAAATTTCTGCATTGGGAAATAAGAAGGAAGTGGAAGAAGATCTAGGTGTTGTCATTGAGAAAATTAGAGAATTGGAAGTGGGTAGAGTTAGGAAAAGTGCTATGAGGACCCAGGAAAAGAGGATGATAGATGTTTTGGAACAGGAAAAACAAACTCTGGTGGAAATGATCAATAAACAACATTGAACAAGGATGTGCTCAACATTGAACAAACTCTGGTCCTGCTAGTTCAGAATTCCAAGGATGTGCTCAACATTGAACAAGTCAACCCTATGCGGATTATTAGAGTGGTCTCTGGGGATATAAATGAGACACAATTCCTGGAAGGCTTCAAATATATGTTTAGCTAGAATTGGCAGTGGAGATGCAAGAAACATGGGGAAAATGCATACCTGATGAGATTCCCAAACAAAGGGAGTCTGATAGAACTACAAAAGTTTGATGACTTTAATCTACTGGGAAGTAAAGCAATTAATGTTAAAAACTGGATCTATGACACCCAAGCAATTGGAAAATTACACACTGTGATGGTGAGGTTTGGACATGTGCCTGAGGGCTGTAGACATTTCTTTGGAATGTGTGAGGTGGCTGTCACTTTAGGATCTATGTTGGAGATTGATATGAGCACCATTACACAGGAAAAGATTAGAGCTAAAGTTGGGGTCAGAAACTTTGCAAAGATACCTAGTGAATACTGAAGTTACTGACAAGCATTTGATGATATACCAGATATCTATTGAGTTAGAGGAGGTGGTGGAACATTGGGGGTATGATGAGAGTAGATGTGAGGCTATGGAAAAAGGAAATCATGGAATGTATGATGATGAACTAAGGAGGAAACTGAGGAATACATCAGAAGGGATGAAGATGCAAGAGAACATATTTCCTTGGGAAGTTTGAGCCTAACATAGTTTGAAGAGATGAAAAAGAAAAGTGAGGAACTAATAAAAGCTCAGAATGAACAAATTTCTGCATTGGGAAATAGGAAGGAAGTTGTAGTGACTGCCGCCGCCGTTGCCGCCGTTCTGGTAAGGGCCGTCGCCGCCACCACGAGATCCACCACCACCACTCCTGTTGGAGTTGCGGTAGCGGCTGGAGTTGTTGTTGTTGTTGCCACGACCTCGGGATGCAACATTAGCCGAGGACTTGAAAGCCCCTACCACTGTCCCGTGGAACATCTCAACGCGCTGGTCGAAGTTGGAGACCATACCGAAGAGATCATCCACCGAGAGGAGAGCAGTGCGTACGTCCAGCGCCGAGATCAGAGGTTGGTAGTCCATGTAGAGCCATGCAATGATGTGAGAAAGAAGATCTGCTTCTGTTATGGGGTTCCCGGCGGCAGCTAGCTCGTCCGAGAGTGCTCTCATCTGACCAAGTATGCGAATGCACTCAAGGAGCCTTTCTGTGCATTGGTGAGGGATTGGCGGCAGTTGTTCACATGAGAACAGGATTGGGTAGCGAACATATTTGCTAGGGCTGACCATATGGCATGCGAGGTTGTTGGGGAACGTAGTAATTTCAAAAAATTTCCTACGCACACGCAAGATCATGGTGATGGCATAGCAACGAGAGGGGAGAGTGTTCGTCCACGTACCCTCGTAGACCGTAAGCGGAAGAGTTAGCACAACGCGGCTGATGTAGTCGTACGTCTTCACGATCCGACTGATCCAAGCACCGAACGTACGGAGCCTCCGAGTTCAGCACACGTTCAGCTCGATGACGATCTCCGGCCTCCGATCCAGCCGAGCTCCGGAGATGAGTTCCGTCAACACGACGGCGTGGTGACGATGATGATGTTCTACCGGCGCAGGGCTTCGCCTAAACTCCGCGACGATATGACCGAGGTGGAATATGGTGGAGAGGGGCACCGCACACGGCTAAGGAACGATCCGTAGATCAACTTGTGTCTATGGGGTGCCCCCTACCCCGTATATAAAGGAGTGGAGGAGGGGAGGGCCGGCCCTCTTCTATGGCGCGCCCTAGGGGAGTCCTACTCCCACCGGGAGTAGGATTCCCCCTTTCCTAGTCCAACTAGGAGTCCTTCCATGTATTAGGAGTAGGAGACAAGGAAGGGGAAGAGAGAAGGGAAGGAAGGAGGGGGTGAGGCCCCTCCCCCTAGTCCAATTCGGACTAGGCCATGGGGGGGCACGCGGCCTGCCCTAGGCAGCCCCTCTCTCTTTCCCGTATGGCCCAATAAGGCCCAATACTTCTCCCCGACGAATTCCCGTAACTCTCCGGTACTCCGATAAATACCCGAATCACTCGGAACCTTTTCGAACTCCGAATATAGTCGTCCAATATATCGATCTTTACGTCTCGACCATTTCGAGACTCCATGTCATGTCCCCGATCTCATCCGGGACTCCGAACTCCTTCGGTACATCAAAACTCATAAACTCATAATATAATTGTCATCGAAACCTTAAGCGTGCGGACCCTACGGGTTCGAGAACTATGTAGACATGACCTAGAACTATTCGTGGTCAATAACCAATAGCGGAACCTGGATGTCCATATTGGCTCCTACATATTCTACGAAGATCTTTATCGGTCAAACCGCATAACAACATACGTTGTTCCCTTTGTCATCGGTATGTTACTTGCCCGAGATTCGATCGTCGGTATCCAATACCTAGTTCAATCTCGTTACCGGCAAGTCTCTTTACTCGTTCCGTAATACTTCATCCCGTAACTAACTCATTAGTTACAATGCTTGCAAGGCTTAAGTGATGTGCATTACCGAGAGGGCCCAGAGATACCTCTCCGACAATCGGAGTGACAAAACCTAATCTCGAAATACGCCAACCCAACATGTACCTTTGGAGACACCTGCAGTACTCCTTTATAATCACCCAGTTACGTTGTGACGTTTGGTAGCACCCAAAGTGTTCCTCCGGCAAACGGGAGTTGCATAATCTCATAGTTACAGGAACATTTATAAGTCATGAAGAAAGCAATAGCAACATACTAAACGATCAAGTGCTAGGCTAACGGAATGGGTCATGTCAATCACATCATTCTCCTAATGATGTGATACCATTAATCAAATGACAACTCTTTTGTCCATGGCTAGGAAACATAACCATCTTTGATAAACGAGCTAGTCAAGTAGAGGCATACTAGTGACACTATGTTTGTCTATGTATTCACACATGTATTATGTTTCCAGTTAATACAATTCTAGCATGAATAATAAACATTTATCATGAAATAAGGAAATAAATAATAACTTTATTATTGCCTCTAGGGCATATTTCCTTCTGTCTCCCACTTGCACTAGAGTCAATAATCTAGTTCACATCGCCATGTGATTTAACACCAATATTCACATCTGTATGTGATTAATACCCATAGTTCACATCATCATGTGATCAACACCCAAAGGGTTTACTAGAGTCAATAATCTAGTTCACATTGCTATGTGATTAACACCTAAAGAGTACTAAGGTATGATCATGTTTTGCTTGTGAGAGAAGTTTAGTCAATGGGTCTGTCATATACAGAGCCGTATGTATTTTGCAAATATTCTATGTCCACAATGCTCTGCACGGAGCTACTTTAGCTAATTGCTCCCTGTCGGTGTCAAAACCGGCGGATCTCGGGTAGGGGGTCCCGAACTGTGCGTCTAGGCGGATGGTAATAGGAGACGAGGGACACGATGTTTTACCCAGGTTCGGGCCCTCTCGATGGAGGTAAAACCCTACGTCCTGCTTGATTAATATTGATGATATGGGTAGTACAAGAGTGGATCTACCACGAGATCAAGGAGGCTAAACCCTAAAGCTAGCCTATGGTATGATTGTTGTAATGTATGTTGTGTCCTACGGACTAATGCCCTCCGGTTTATATAGACACCGGAGGAGGCTAGGGTTACACAGAGTTGGTTACAATGGTAGGATATCTACATATCCGTATCGCCAAGCTTGCCTTCCACGCCAAGGAAAGTCCCATCCAGACACGGGACGGAGTCTTCAATCTTGTATCTTCGTAGTCTTGGAGTCCGGCGGACGATGATAGTCCGGCTGTCCGGCCACCCCCTAGTCCAGGACTCCCTCAGTAGCCCCTGAACCAGGCTTCAATGACGATAAGTCCGGCGCGCATAATGTTCGGCATTGCAAGGCGGGTTCCTCCCTTGAATAATCCAGAGAAGATCATGAACACCAGGATAGTGTCCGGCTCTGCAAAATAAATTCCACATTCCACCGTAGAGAGAATAAAATGTACACTAGTTCAATCTGCTGACGTATTATGCGGCGTGACATCACACCGCTACCAAGCCACTGTTTGAATCGTTTTTTACTATACCACCTCAGCACGTTTAGTGAAGCAGTTTTCTTGGCACGTCTTGTCGAAGCAGAGATCCTGTTCCCCTTATTCCGGGATTCTCATCAATACGGACGTGGGTAACCCAACCGCGCCATTGATGGTGGCTCTTGGGAGATAAGCGAGTTTTATCAGGCCAGCGGGATGCATAGTTTTCGTCCGCCTATATATAAGGGATAAGGATTTACCTTCTCACCTACGCCTTCTTCCTCCTTTGCTTGTCCATCTCCGCGTACTCAAGCTCCAACGCCCAAGCTCGCGCATCTTGCCCTAACCTTCTCCGAATATGTCCGGAGCGGGAGGCACATGGTTGGCCTCCACCGTTAAGGAGGAGCACATCACCAAACTGCGCAGCGCCGGATATCTTTCCGGCGATATCGCGCATCGGCTGCCCGACGAGGGGCAGCTCATCCCTACCCCTGGGCCCCATGAGAGGGTTGTCTTCCTCCCCCACTTCCTCCGCGGACTGGGCTTTCCACTGCACCCATTTGTCCGGGGGATCATGTTTTACTACGGCCTGGATTTCCACGATCTGGCGCCGAACTTCATCCTCAACATCTCGGCGTTTATCGTCGTGTGCGAGGCCTTCCTCTGCATCCGGCCCCACTTCGGCCTGTGGCTCAAGACCTTCAACGTCAAGCCGAAGGTTGTGAAGGGCACGCAAGCGGAATGCGGAGGCGCCATGTTGGGTAAATTACCCAACGTCCTTTGGCTCGAAGGGGACTTCGTGGACTCCGTCAAGGGGTGGCAATCGGGGTGGTTCTACATCACCGAGCCGCGCAAGCCCACATGGGCGGCGGCCCCCGAGTTTAGATCTGGCGTCCCCATGCAGCTCACCTCCTGGAAAGAGAAGGGCTTGCTATGGGGCGATCCGAAGGAGGTGACGGGACTCCGAGCCTGCATCCAGAAGCTGGTGAGCAATAAGCTCAGGCTCGTCGACGTGGTCCAAGTCATGCTCATCCGCCGGATCCTCCCATGCCAAGAATGGGCATTCAATCTGTGGGAGTTCAATCTGGAACAGCACCAGGCGCTAAGTGGGCTCTTCGATACGACATACGAAGGCGCCTGGAGGGTGCTGTTTAAGGGCGCCGAAGCCCCCGCATCCGCGACAGAAGATCGCGGATTTCGCTCGCAGCATCCGGCTGACGAGGTAAGTGATTCAACCCCTTTACGGGACACTTGTGGTAATCAAATTGATTCTAGAGGGGTTTCATTTTGTCTCTTCCTTTGACAGGAATGGATGGAGAAGGCCAAGCTGCTTATCAGCCCGGCTCCCATGCCAGAAGACCCAGAGAACGCCCGTTTAGTTGGGCTGCTGGTTCCGGCACCGCACGTGGTGCCGGAGAAGAAGGCCAAGAAGGTGGCCGTGGGGACTCGAAATAGTTCCCGCAATCAGGCATCTGACGACGAGGCGTACTCCTCCCCCGAAGACGAGGAGGAGGAGGAGTACTCTCTCCCGGAGGAGGGAGAGAAGAAGAGGAAGGCTTCCCCAATAGGGGAGGCCAAAGGGTCCAAGAGGGGGAGGACTATCCCCCTGGACAGTTTCGCCAACCCCACAGTTGGCGAGGGTGAGTGGCCTCCAAGGGCCAGGCGTCCGGCAAGATCGTAAGTATCCGGATCCTTTATATGCAATTTCTTTCGTGTCGCGTAGTGCCCTTAATGCCGCATTCTGTCCGTAATCCGGCCGATGACGATCTCCCCGACTCATTGAGCGGGTCGTTGGCCCCGTCGGATGTGGATTCACTTCCGACTACCTCTACCCCACGCGCCGACGAGGACGCCGAGGTGGGATCCCAGAGAGGGACCCATCAGGAGGAGGCTCCGGAGGTGCCGTCAGGCAGCCTCCCGGACTTTGCGTCGGACTCTACATCGGAACCCGCAGTGGTTCCAAAGTCCGGCAAGCGGCCCCTTCGAAAGAAGGGCAAGACCGTGACACCGGCGGCCTCCGTCCAACCGGAGGCGCCGGATAACTTGTTGGAGGCGCTTAAAGGCGCTTCCATCGAGGAAGAACACCGCACTATCATGAGTGCGGTGATTCAAAAGGTTCAGCTCGCCAAAAGCGGGCTGACCGAAGCCTTCTAACAGGCTTTGAGGTAAGAAGTTAAAATTATGTAATGTAATACCGCATAGACAGTAGCCCCTGATGCTCAGTTCGGTGTTCGGAAAGAAAAGCCGGACTGAGGATCTAACAAGATATGCGCAGGGTTGCTTAACATATGTCAATATGGGTTTGCAGGCTGCGCTGCTGACCTCTGCCGCACTATCGGCAGAGGTCGATGTGTTGAAAAAGGATCTCGAGCGGTCCGAGCAAGAGCTCGGCCATGCCAAGAAGCAGCTCGGGGACAAAGAAGGTGAGTCACACCACTTTGAATGGTTACCTTACAAAAAAGGATTTTGCTTGCAATAAAATTAACAAGGATAATATGGGTATTGCAGGGGCCACGAACGAGGTGGCAGCCCTGAAGGAGGCTGTGTCCGCGGCCGAACGCAGTGCGGCCGCGGAGCGGGAAGAGCGAGAGAAGCAGGAGGCCCGGGTGGCGGAAGTACGGCAAGAGCTCCAGGCTCTCATGGAGAAACATGAGAGTTTGGAGCGTGACTCCAAGACTCGAGAGTCCGAGCCTGCCTCGGCTCTCGAAAGTGCCAAGTCCGCCAAGGCCGAGGCCCATAAGGCCCTTCAGGATGTTGAAGATGTAAAGAAAATAGCGGCGGGTAAGGCATTTTTCATGCAAAGCAAGCATGTTAATGTAAAATACCTGACACTTACCCGCATTCGGAGCTTTCCAGGGGCGTTTGCAGATCTGCCGCTTAGTGCGTCCGATGCCGCCGCATTCTATCGTGGCGAGGAGGGGAGCTCGACGGAAAAAGTCTTCTGGTCTCAGTATGCTGAGGCCGGACACTCGGTGCCCCCAAGCGACCAGCTGAAGCAGCTGATCGAACTCCACAAGGTAGCTGAAGAGGCCATTAAGGGCCTTATAGTCCGGCTGTGGCCTGGACAGGCCATGCCTAGGAGCTACTTTGGCCTCGTGCGGCGGCTGGTGGATGCATGCCCCTGGGTGGATGTCATCAAGCGCTCCGCCTGTATTGAAGGCGCTCGCCGGGCCCTCGCCCGCACAAAGGTGCATTGGGGCAGGTTGGATGCGGAGAAGCTTCTCATGGACCCACCGCCACCGGGCAAGGAGTATCACACGCCCGAAATGTATTATAAAACTGTCCTGGAGGGAGTCCGCAATATTGCGGATGAGTGCCCCAGAAATGTAATCTTTGAGTGAATTTGCTATGTATTATCCTGTGCGCTGAAACTTTGTTCATGTGCCCTTTGAGCAACACTTTTTTAATTTAAAATATTACCTTCTGTGCGGCCATTTATAAAATCTGAGAGATGGCAAGTCATTGGCTTCAGCCCCCAAGCCACGAGTGCTGGGGTGTTCGGGATAAACTTGAGCACTCTTGTTCCCATTGTTGGGTCCATCGAGGGAGGCTCTCAACACAAAGAACAAGGCAACCGGACTTATAATGCTTGAACACTCTCAATTAGCCATAGAATTCTATAATTTTAAATTTCGGCGAAGCCCCTAGTATTCGGAAGACCGAATCCGGGGCGCTATCCACGCGTTCGTTGGACATTGTCCGGAACTTCGCTCGAAGCGGCGTGAGTCTTTAAGGACCCGAAAAAACCTCTCGAACAGCGACCAGTCTCTCGCCTTATCATGCCGGTCAGTTTTAGCTTTCTCCACTGAGGGGCTCGCCCGGCTCAACCGGGGCGCAATCGCAGTGGTTCTCCCAGTGCCACCTTAGCCGACAGAACGGAACGTAAGGCACCAAAACGTGGGAGCCGGGCAAACCCAACTGTTGACCCAAGACATGATTCAGAGCCGATTCATATAATGCTATAAGTTCGGGGTGCCGCACTTATGAAAGTGTTCGGACTTATCACACCATAGAGTGGGGAACATAAGCCCCTGGCGTATTAGGCCGTACCAAAATATACGCGCGCAAGATGTCATATAATGAGCATATATATATAAAAGGTAATGGAATTGCAATCAAAAAGGTGCTGCATTATTTATGAAAGAAAGTCTGCTAGGAGAGCGGACTGATACAAATAGTGCGGTAAGCAAGGGATTTGGACTAAGTAAACATGTCCCCCTCCAGGGGTGAGCTGCGGACTTGGTGTATATAATCGAATTTAATGCTCGTAATTGAGACCACCTGAGTGTTCGTCGCAGCCTTCTTTAGTCCCTGACTGTTGCATCATGAGTTCGGCAGGTTTGCCGCCGGACAGGGCTTTTGGTTAACGGAGTCCTGTGTACATAAAAGAAGGAAAATAAAAAATAAAAAAGGGGGGCACACTTGCGAGCCCCCGGTGTGGTCGAACCGCACTCTGGGTCCGTTGCGATTGTGCCCCCTCCCCTGTGCCCATGGTATCTCCAAAGCGTAATGATGTACGCGGAGTGTTATTATTGCGATCATGCGCGGGCGAGGGTTGGGGCCGCATTGCTGCGCATGCTCTGATCGCGCCAGGTGGTCTTGGTTGGTATTGCTTCGGGCGCATTTTGCTATATCCGGCTGTTTAACGGCCGGTCTGGAGAATTGCCTTAAGAGGCTACTCTGTACTTCTGCCGCGAGAGCCACTGTATGTTCCTCCGTTCAGAGGGAGCGTTCCATATTCCCATTGACCGTGATGACTCCACGAGGGCCTGGCATCTTGAGCTTTAGGTATGCATAATGCGGCACCGCGTTGAATTTTGCAAACGCGGTTCGTCCGAGCAGAGCGTGATAGCCGTTGCAAAACGGGACTATGTCGAAGATTAACTCCTCGCTCCGGAAATTGTTCGGGGATCCAAAGACCACTTCCAGTGTTACTGAGCCTGTACAGTTGGCTTCCACACCTGGTATGACACCTTTAAAGGTTGTCTTTGTAGGTTTAATCCTTGAGGGGTCTATGCCCATTTTGCGCACTGTATCCTGATAAAGCAGGTTCAGGCTACTGCCGCCGTCCATCAGGACTCTCGTGAGGTGAAATCCATCGACGATTGGGTCTAAAACCAATGCGGCGAATCCGCCATGGCGTATGCTGGTCGGATGGTCTCCTCGATCGAAAGTGATCGGACAAGAGGACCATGGATTGAACTTCGGGGCGACTGGCTCCATCACATAGACATCCCTTAGTGCGCGTTTCTTCTCCCTCTTGGGTATATGGGTTGCGTATATCATATTCACCGTCCGCACTTGTGGGGGAAAACCCTTCTGTCCTCTATTATTCGGCGGTCAGGTCTCTTCCTCGTCGTCGCTGTTTAGCCCCTTGTCATTGTTTTCAGCAATTAACTTGCCGGCCTGCTTGAACACCCAGCAATCTCTATTAGTGTGGTTAGCTGGCTTTTCAGAGGTGCCATGTATCTGGCATAAGCGGTCGAGTATTCGGTCCAAATTGGACGGACCCGGAGTGGTTCTTTTGAATGGCTTCTTCCGTTGACCGGGTTTAGAGCCTCGGAATCCGGCGTTGACTGCCGTATCCTCCTTGTCGTCGCCGTTAATGCGGCGTTTGTTTTTGTTTCGACGTGACCTGCCGTTGTTGTCCTTAGTGTCCGGACTGCCAAAATTTTTGCGGAGATTGTTACTGCGGGCTAGCCAGCTATCCTCTCCCACGCAGAAGCGGGTCATTAATGATGTGAGGGCTGCCATAGATTTCGGTTTTTCCTGGCCCAGGTGCTGGGCTAGCCATTCGTCGCGGATGTTATGCTTGAAGGCTGCAAGGGCCTCTGCATCCGGACAGTCGACGATTTGATTTTTCTTTGTCAAGAACCGTGTCCAGAATTGTCTGGCCGATTCGTCTGGCTGCTGAATGATGTGGCTTAGGTCATCGGCGTCTGGTGGTCGCACATACGTGCCTTGGAAGTTATCAAGGAATGCGGCCTCTAGGTCTTCCCAACACCCAATTGACTCTGCGGGCAAGCTGTTAAGCCAATGCCGAGCTGGTCCTTTAAGCTTGAGTGGGAGATACTTGATGGCGTGGAGATCGTCGCCGTGGTCCATATGGATGTGGAGAAGATAATCTTCTATCCAAACCGCGGGGTCTGTTGTGCCATCGTAGGATTCAATGTTTACGGGTTTAAACCCTTCAGGGATTTGATGATCCATTACTTCGTCAATGAAGCATAGGGGGTGTGCGGCGCCTCTGTATTGAGCAATATCACGACGCAGCTCGAGAGAGCGCTGTCTGCCGTGTTCGGCCCGGCCGGGGTTATTATATCCGGTACGACGGTATTCGTCATGGGTCGTGGGGCGCCCACGTGATCCCTAGATGGATCTGGATTGCCTTGCTTTGTCCTCCAATATATCTCGCAAGTCCGGCGCGTTCCCTCTTGGCTTCGTACTTTTGGAGTGATGCCGGGGTACGGTCTTGGCTGAGGGCCTGGATGCCTCTCTGTCACGACCACGGGGTGGTCGGTCAGCCATATCGTGCGATGGTGATGGAGGTATGTATGCTTCCTCCTCTAATCGGGGGAGCAGCTTGCGTCTTGGGTAGCTTTTGGAGGGGCGTTCGAGTTTATACTCTTCGGCCGCGAGGACCTCGGTCCATCGATCGGCCAGCAGGTCCTGATCAGCTTGAAGCTATTGCTGCTTTTTCTTTAGGCTGTTTGCTGTGGCGATAAGCCTGCGCTTGAAACGCTCTTGTTCGACGGGATCCTCAGGTACGACGAATTCGTCATCGTTGAGGCTTGCTTCGTCTTCGGAGGGAGGCATATAGTTATGATCCTCAACCTCTTCGTCTGCCGCCCTCTCGTGAGGGCTTGCTTCTGCATCCTCCTGCGCTGAGTCTTGCTGGAGGGGATTGTCTTCGGCACTCTCTGGGGTATTATTATCTCCTATGCCGGAATCTCCATTCTTGCTGTGGCAGGATTTAGAGCGGCGCCGCTGACGCCGGCGTTTGGGCTGCTTCTTTAAAGAGTCCGCCTCCGCTGCTTCTTCGCCGTCCCCGTCTTTTGGGGTGTCCACCATATATATGTCGTATGACGAGGTGGTCTTCCAGTGCCCTGTAGGCGCTGGTTCCTGTTCGTCTCCGGCATCGTCGTCCATAGCGTCGATGTCGTCGGAGTCGTAGTCTAGCATGTCGGTTAGATCGTCAACAGTGGCTACAAAGTGGGTGGTGGGTGGGCTCTGAATTTCTTCGTCGTCCGTACCCCAACCATCCTGGCCATAGTCCGGCCAGGACTCTCCTGATAACGAGAGATGCTTTAGCGAATTTAGGACGTCGCCAAAAGGCGAGTGTTGGAAGATGTCCGCGGCGGTGAATTCCATAACCGGCGCCCAATCCGAATCGATTGGTAGGGGTGCGGGAGGTTTGGAGTCCGGCAAGGAATCCGGCACCTCGGAATCACAAGTTTTGCGGGGGACAAGATTAATGTTCGGCTCCATCACCGAGGAAGTTGAAGCCCCCGAGGCAGCGTCTATCCACCGATCCTCGATCTGGGCGATCGGCTCCGGACTGATGGCCGAAGCGGATTCATGTGGGGCCACCAAGGCACTGTTCGGCGGCAGAGCTAGATCATGCCCATCGTCACAGTGCGGCGCGCTCGGCTGTGGCTCGAGTCCGTCGAAGATCAAGTCTCCGCGGATATTGGCCGTGAAGTTTAGGCTTCCGAATCTGACCTGATGGCCAGGGGCGTAGCTTTCGATCTGCTCCAGATGGCCAAGCGAATTAGCCCGCAGTGCGAAGCCGCCGAATACGAAGATCTGTCCGGGGAGAAAAGTCTCACCCTGGACAGCGTTGTTGGTTGAAGATGCCATCAAGCCTATCGGTGACGACACAGAGGAACTCTCAATGAAAGCACCAATGTCGGTGTCAAAACCGGCGGATCTCGGGTAGGGGGTCCCGAACTGTGCGTCTAGGCGGATGGTAACAGGAGACGAGGGACACGATGTTTTACCCAGGTTCGGGCCCTCTCGATGGAGGTAAAACCCTACGTCCTGCTTGATTAATATTGATGATATGGGTAGTACAAGAGTGGATCTACCACGAGATCAAGGAGGCTAAACCCTAAAGCTAGCCTATGGTATGATTGTTGTAATGTATGTTGTGTCCTACGGACTAATGCCCTCCGGTTTATATAGACACCGGAGGAGGCTAGGGTTACACAGAGTCGGTTACAATGGTAGGAGATCTACATATCCGTATCGCCAAGCTTGCCTTCCACGCCAAGGAAAGTCCCATCCGGACACGGGACGGAGTCTTCAATCTTGTATCTTCGTAGTCTTGGAGTCCGGCGGACGATGATAGTCCGGCTGTCCGGACACCCCCTAGTCCAGGACTCCCTCACTCCCACTTTCAATATGTATCCAGATTAAGACTTAGAGTCATCTGGATTGGTGTAAAAGCTTGCATCGTTGTAACTTTTTACGACGGGCTCTTTTATCACCTCCATAATCGAGAAACATCTCCTTAGTTCTCACTAAGGATATTCTTGACCACTGTCCAGTGATCTACTCTTAGATCAAAATTGTATTCCTTTGTCAAGCTCAGAGCAAGGTATACAATAGGTCTGGTTCACAGCATAGCATACTTTATAGAACCTATGACTGAGGCATAGGGAATGACTTTTCATTCTTTTTCTATTTTCTGCCATGGTCGGGTCTTGAGTCTTACTCAATTTCACACCTTTGCATTACAGGCAAGAACTCCTTCTTTGACTGTTCCATTTTGAACTATTCAAAAATTTATCAAGGTGTGTACTCATTGAAAAATCTTATCAAGCGTCTTGATCTATCTATATAGATCTTGATGCTCAATGTGTAAGCAGCTTCACCGAGGTCTTGCTTTGAAAAACTCTTTTTCAAGTATCCTTTCATGCTATCCAGAATTTCTATATTATTTCCAATCAACAATATGTCACCCACATATAATATTAGAAATGCTACAGAGCTCCCACTCACTTTCTTGTAAATACAGGCTTCTCAAAAAGTCTGTATAAAACCATATGCTTTGATCAACTCATCAAAGTGTATATTCCAACTCCGAGAGGCTTGCACCAGTCCATAAATGGATTGCTGGAGCTTGCATACTTTGTTAGCATCTTTAGGATTAACAAAACCTTCTGGTTGCATCATATACAACTCTTCTTTAATAAATCCATTAAGGAATGCAGTTTTGACATCCATTTGCCAGATTTCATAAAATGTGGTAATTGCTAACATGATTCGGACAGACTTAAGCATCAATACGAGTGAGAAAATCTCATCGTATTCAACCCCTTGAACTTGTTGAAAACTTTTTGCAACAAGTCGAGCTTAGTGGATAGTAAAACTACTATCAGTGTCCGTCTTCCTCTTGAAGATCCATTTATTTAACATGGCTTGCTGATCATCGAGCAAGTCAATCAAAGTCCATACTTTGTTCTCATACATGGATCATATCTCAGATTTTATGGCCTCAAGCCATTTTGCGGAATCTGGGCTCATCATCGCTTCCTCATAGTTCGTAGGTTCATCATGGTCTAGTAACATGACTTCCAGAATAGTATTACCGTACTACTCTGGTGCGGACTGTACTTTGGAAGACCTACGAGGTTTTGTAGTAACTTGATCTGAAGTTTTATGATCATCATCATTAGCTTCCTCACTAATTGGTGTAGGAATCACTGGAACTGATTTCCGTGATGAACTACTTTCCAATTCGGGAGAAGGTACAAATTACCTTATCAAGCTCTACTTTCCTCCCACTCACTTCTTTCGAGAGAAACTCCTTCTCTAGAAAGGATCCATTTTTAGCAACGAATATCTTGCCTTCGGATCTGTGATAGAAGGTGTACCCAACAATTTCCATTGGGGGATCTATGAAGACGCACTTCTCCGATTTGGGTTCGAGCTTATCAGGATGAAACTTTTTCACATAAGCATCGCAACCCCAAACTTTAAGAAATGACAACTTGGGTTTCTTGCTAAACCACAGTTCATATGTTGTCGTCTCAACGGATTTAGATGGTGCCCTTTTAATGTGAATGCAGCTGTCTCTAATGCATAACCCCAAAACAATATTGGTAAATCAGTAAGAGACATCATAGATCACACCATATCCAATAAAGTGCGGTTACGACGTTCGGACACACCATAATGTTGTGGTGTTCCAGGTGGCGTGAGCTGTGAAACTATTCCACATTGTTTTAATTGAAGACCAAACTCGTAACTCAAATATTCGTCTCCGCGATCAGATCGCAGAAACTTTATTTTCTTATTACGATGATTTTTCCACTTCACTCTAAAATTCTATGAACCTTTCAACTATTTCAGACTTATGTTTCATCAAGTAGATATATCCATATCTGCTCAAATCATCTTGTGAAGGTCAGAAAATAACGATACTTGCCACGAGCCTTCATACTCATTGGTCTACATACATCAGTATTATTTCCAATAAGTCAGTAGCTCGTTCCATTGTTCCGAAGAACGTAGTTTTAGTCATCTTGCCCGAAAGGCACGGTTCACAAACATCAAATGATTCATAACCAAGTGATTCTGAAAATCCATCTTTATGGAGTTTCTTCATGCGCTTTACACCGATATGACCCAAACGGCAGTGCCACAAATAAGTTGCACTATCATTATTAACTTTGCATCTTTTGGCCTCAATATTATGAATATGTGTATCACTACGATCGAGATCCAACAAACTATTTTCATTGGGTGTATGACCATTGAAGGTTTTATTCATGTAAACAGAACAACAATTATTCTCTGATTTTAAATGAATAACCGTATTGCAATAAACACGATCAAATCATATTCATGCTCAACGCAAACGCCAAATAACATTTATTTAGGTTTAACACTAATCCCGAAAGTATAGGGAGTGTGCGATGATGATCATATCAATCTTGGAACTACTTCCAACACTCATCGTCACTTTCCCTTCAACTAGTCTCTGTTTATTCTGTAACTCCTGTTTCGAGTTACTAATCTTAGCAACCGAACAGGTATCAAATACTCAGGGGCTACTATAAACACTAGTAAGGCACACATCAATAATCTGTATATCAAATATACCCTTGTTCACTTTGCCATCCTTCTTATCCACCAAATATTCAGGGCATTTCCGCTTCCAGTGACCATTTCCTTTGCAGTGTAAACACTCAGTTTGAGGCTATGGTCTAGCTTTGGGCTTCTTCGCAGGAGTGACAACTTGCTTGTCTTTCCACTTGAAGTTCCCTTTCTTTCCCTTTGCCCTTCTCTTGAAACTAGTGGTCTTGTCAATCATCAACACATGATGCTCTTTCTTGATTTCTACCTTCGTCGATTTCAACATCACGAAGAGCTCGGGAATCATTTTCGTCATCCCTTTCATACTATAGTTCATCACGAAGTTCTAGTAACTTAGTGATGGTGACTAGAGAATTCTGTCAATCACTATCTTATCTGGAAGATTAACTCCCACTTGATTCAAGCGATTGAAGTACCCAGACAGTCTGAGCACATGCTCACTAGTTGAGCGATTCTCCTCCATCTTTTAGCTATAGAATTTGTTGGAGACTTCATATCTCTCAACTCGGGTATTTGCTTGAAATATTAACTTCAATTCCTGGAACATCTCATATGGTCCATGATGTTCAAAACATCTTTGAAGTCCCGATTCTAAGCCATAAAGCATGGTGCACAAAACTATCAAGTAGTCATCATATTGAGCTAGCCAAACGTTCATAACATCTGCATCTGCTCCTGCAATAGGTCTGTCACCTAGCGGTGCATTAAGGACATAATTCTTCTGTGCAGCAATGAGGATAAACCTCAGATCGCGGATCCAATCCGCATCATTGCTACTAACATTTTTCAACACAATTTTCTCTAGGAACATATCAAAATAAACATATGAAAGCAACAACGCAAGCTATTGATCTTACAACATAATTTGCAAAATACTACCAGGACTAAGTTCATGATAAATTTAAGTTCAATTAATCATATTACTTAAGAACTCCCACTTAGACAGACATCTCTCTAGTCATCTAAGTGATCACGTGATCCAAATCAACTAAACCATAACCGATCATCATGTGAGATGGAGTAGTTTTCAATGGTGAACATCACTATGTTGATCATATCTACTATATGATTCATGCTCGACCTTTTGGTCCCCGTGTTCCGAGGCCATATCTGCATATGCTAGGCTCGTCAAGTTTAACCTGAGTATTCTGCGTGTGCAAAACTGGCTTGCACCCGTTGTAGATGGACGTAGAGCTTATCACACCCGATCATCACGTGGTGTCTCGGCACGACGAACTTTGGCAACGGTGCATACTCATGGAGAACACTTCTTGATAATTTTTTAGTGAGAGATCATCTTAAAATGCTACCGTCAATCAAAGCAAGATAAGATGCATAAAGGATAAACATCACATGCAATCAATATAAGTGATATGATATGGCCATCATCATCTTGTGCTTGTGATCTCCATCTCCGAAGTACCGTCGTGATCACCATCGTCACCGGCGCGACACCTTGATCTCCATCGTAGCATCGTTGTCGTCTACGCCATCTATTGCTTCTACGACTATCGCTACCGCTTAGTGATAAAGTAAAGCAATTACAGGGCGTTTGCATTTCATACAATAAAGCGACAACCATATGGCTCCTGCCAGTTGCCGATAACTTCGGTTACAAAACATGATCATCTCATACAATAAAATATAGCATCACGTCTTGACCATATCACATCACATCATGCCCTGCAAAAACAAGTTAGACGTCCTCTACTTTGTTGTTGCAAATTTTACGTGGCTGCTACGGGCTTCACAAGAACCGTTCTTACCTATGCATCAAAAAGCACAACGATAGTTCGTCAAGTTGGTGCTGTTTTAACCTTCGCAAGGACCGGGCGTAGTCACACTCGGTTCAACTAAAGTTGGAGAAACTGACACCTGCCAGCCACCTGTGTGCAAAGCACGTCGGTAGAACCAGTCTCGCGTAAGCGTACGCGTAATGTCGGTCCGGGCCGCTTCATCCAACAATACCGCTGAACCAAAGTATGACATGCTGGTAAGCAGTATGACTTGTATCGCCCATAACTCACTTGTGTTCTACTCGTGCATATAACATCAACGCATAAAACCTAGGTTCGGATGCCACTGTTGGGGAACGTAGTAATTTCAAAAAATTTCCTACGCACACGCAAGATCATGGTGATGGCATAGCAACGAGAGGGGAGAGTGTTCGTCCACGTACCCTTGTAGACCGTAAGCGGAAGCGTTAGCACAACGCGGTTGATGTAGTCGTACGTCTTCACGATCCGACCGATCCAAGCACCGAATGTACGGAGCCTCCGAGTTCAGCACACGTTCAGCTCGATGACGATCTCCGACCTCCGATCCAGCCGAGCTCCGGAGATGAGTTCCGTCAGCACGACGGCGTGGTGACGATGATGATGTTCTACCGGCGCAGGGCTTCGCCTAAACTCCGCGACGATATGACCGAGGTGGAATATGATGGAGAGGGGCACCGCACACGGCTAAGGAACGATCCGTAGATCAACTTGTGTCTATGGGGTGCCCCCTACCCCGTATATAAAGGAGTGGAGGAGGGAGGGCCAGCCCTCTTCTATGGCGCGCCCTAGGGGAGTCCTACTCCCACCGGGAGTAGGATTCCCCCTTTCCTAGTCCAACTAGGAGTCCTTCCATGTATTAGGAGTAGGAGACAAGGAAGGGGAAGAGAGAAGGGAAGGAAGGAGGGGGTGCGGCCCCTCCCCCTAGTCCAATTCGGACTAGGCCATGGGGGGGCGTGCGGCCTGCCCTAGGCAGCCCCTCTCTCTTTCCCGTATGGCCCAATAAGGCCCAATACTTCTCCCCGGCGAATTCCCGTAACTCTCCGGTACTCCGATAAATACCCGAATCACTCGGAACCTTTTCGAACTCCGAATATAGTCGTCCAATATATCGATCTTTACGTCTCGACCATTTCGAGACTCCTCGTCATGTCCCCGATCTCATCCGGGACTCCGAACTCCTTCGGTACATCAAAACTCATAAACTCATAATATAACTGTCATCGAAACCTTAAGCGTGCGGACCCTACGGGTTCGAGAACTATGTAGACATGACCTAGAACTATTCGTGGTCAATAACCAATAGCGGAACCTGGATGTCCATATTGGCTCCTACGTATTCTACGAAGATCTTTATCGGTCAAACCGCATAACAACATACGTTGTTCCCTTTTTCATCGGTATGTTACTTGCCCGAGATTCGATCGTCGGTATCCAATACCTAGTTCAATCTCGTTACCGGCAAGTCTCTTTACTCGTTCCGTA
This sequence comes from Triticum dicoccoides, assembly GCF_002162155.2. Lineage (NCBI taxonomy): Eukaryota > Viridiplantae > Streptophyta > Magnoliopsida > Poales > Poaceae > Triticum > Triticum dicoccoides. Next base: position 4,142,761 of record NC_041388.1, on the reverse strand, counting down.
ATACTTCATCCCGTAACTAACTCATTAGTTACAATGCTTGCAAGGCTTAAGTGATGTGCATTACCGAGAGGGCCCAGAGATACCTCTCCGACAATCGGAGTGACAAAACCTAATCTCGAAATACGCCAACCCAACATGTACCTTTGGAGACACCTGTAGTACTCCTTTATAATCACCCAGTTACGTTGTGACGTTTGGTAGCACCCAAAGTATTCCTCCGGCAAACGGGAGTTGCATAATCTCATAGTTACAGGAACATGTATAAGTCATGAAGAAAGCAATAGCAACATACTAAACGATCAAGTGCTAGGCTAACGGAATGGGTCATGTCAATCACATCATTCTCCTAATGATGTGATCCCATTAATCAAATGACAACTCTTTTGTCCATGGCTAGGAAACATAACCATCTTTGATAAACGAGCTAGTCAAGTAGAGGCATACTAGTGACACTATGTTTGTCTATGTATTCACACATGTATTATGTTTCCGGTTAATACAATTCTAGCATGAATAATAAACATTTATCATGAAATAAGGAAATAAATAATAACTTTATTATTGCCTCTAGGGCATATTTCCTTCAGAGGTTTCTAGGGAGGCAACTTGGATCAGGACCTCCTTCGAGAGATTACGAAGGAGGAAGGCTACGATCTGCTGATCTTGAATCAGCCATGGTTTGTATTCAGGGTTGGGAGCGATTTGGTCCTTTCCTTCTGAGGTCTCGGTGATTATGGTTTTGTTTGGCTCGGGTGTGGTTTGATCTATATACCCATATAGCCCGGCACCCATGATCTGGGAGTGAGCTTGGGCTCTTCATAGGATGTAGTTGGTTCTTGTGAGGGGCTCGGATGTGGTGTTGGTAAGGGCAATGGATGGAGTTTGGCTGGAGGTAGACATGGTTGGAGCTAGGGCTTTCAGCGGGAGGAAGAAAGATAGTCTAGGCTAGATGTGGCGGAAGAGGCTCTGATTACCATGTGAAACTGTATCGAAGCGTCTCAATGCCCATACACAGGCACCCGCATGTTATATATTGATATTGTGGTTTGTGATACAAGAAAGGTTGTTGGGGATCAACCGCATGAGAGAATACAGGGGGTTTAAGATAGAGATAAGATGGGTTCGAGTAAATATAAATGAAAAATCTCGGTGATCAAACGGTAGAAGATGGAGCGCAAGTGGAATCGGAAACCGTACCCGTCAGGTTGACTTTCGATGACCGCATCAGGTGATGCCGAAGTTAGCAACATATGGTTCACGTTACTGAATGGCATAGATAGTGATGTGCGCGGCCAGCAACAACAATAAGAAGAGGGACAATTTCTAGAAGGATTTCGGTAGGTAGATGAGTAGATGGGTTCGAGTAATTAGCACAACAATTCATCGAGCGTGACGTAGCCTTGTGCCAGTCAGTGTAGTTTGAACGGCAAAATTCGTCCTCCACAATGCATTGTTCGAGCTCTTCTTCGTCTGAACGGATTCTCCTCAGATACAGTCCTGATGGCGGAAGGGTTCAAGCAAGGGACGGGAGCTACGGCGCAGCAGGGGTGATCATCGGCCAGTTTGCATGTTGACTGGAATGGGCATCCTGTGCTGTGTTCGTCCTCACTAAGGAAGACCACTCTTCGTCCACCACAACAACGAAGAGAGGTTGAGTTACTCTTCGTCCCACACGGGAACGACCAGGTGATATTTTTTATTTTTGAAACAGGGATATAGTTTCGCGATTTCGTAAAGATAAAGTAATTTTAAAAAAACTCACTGCAAAATCAATCTGCATAAAAGGTTTATACGACCGAGTGGTAGTAGTGCTCGGCGATAAAAAAAAAGAATAATCTCGGCGATCAAACCGTAGAAGAAGTGGAAATCGGAAACCGAGCCCGTCTCGAATCTCGGCACCACAATTATAATCTCACATCTTGGGAGAGATTTTCTAATTAAAACTGAGATTCAATCTGCAGGGAAGGATCAGCTAGCCGACCATGGCGGACCCAACCATGGGAGAGGGAGACTCGTAAGTATTCTTCCATACTCTCATGCGATTGATTGATCTGCTTCACGAATTAAATTTCTTCGATTCCGTTTCTAGCTAGCTAGCAGTAGAAATACTATATATACCTAGTACGCACCCATCCGGCCGGCCACAAATTTCTAGGGTTCCACAGTTTGGAATAACCAAATATTGAATTATGCTGCTGACCTACGGCTCTCGCTTGCATTCTTTGTGAGTAAATTCTGAATAGACGATGAAATGTTCTGGTTGATCAGGTGTGATGATAATAAGGAGGATTTGCACGCTTTGCCAGAGGAGCCAGAGCAACCCCATCCTCCTTATTCTCGAGCCGCTTCCAAGGGGAGGTATGCAAGGTAAAAAAAAGACCCAATCTCCTCGCCTCTTTTCGCTCTCCCTTTTTCCAGATTGGTCAAGTTTGGAGGTATGCAGCTGTTTAATTCGCAACGTTAAATTTGAAATTAAAATAAGAATTAACAATTTGTGGATGCATTAGGAGTCGAGCAGGTTGTGCTTCCAAGGAAAGGAGTACACAATGCATTCGGAGTCGAGCCGGGTTGGCTTCCAAGGAGAGGAGCACCCCAGAAGGTGTCAACATGGAGGAACATGGATTTAGGTTTCGGTTCACTTTCCCTCAACCCGACTATGGGGAGTACGGCGCCGATTTCGGTGAGGAAGAGGAGTGTTTACCGAGGCAGAGGAAACCTCCGGAGGTAAGGAACGCACTCCGTGAGAAGAGAGTCGCGTTTCGGCAAAAAACTGGGCGGCACCATACAAAGGTAGCCTTGCGTAAGTACAACAGAGCAAACAACACCAAGGTCTCTCCTCTCTCCCTCTCTCGTAAGAGAGTGTGTGTGTGTGGTTGTATTGTGTGTTGTTAACCCAGTGCTCTATTGTAACTGTACTTTTCCATCTTGTTGTTTCAGTTTGAGCTGGTGGAGGTGCCAGTGATCCGTGAGTTTTGGGAGTTTGGAGGGGGCTGCATCCATTACAACTTCACGGCTAAGCAAGCAGAGGATCATCGTCATTCTGCTGATGCTGACAGCACCAAGCTCTTCTTCTCTGAGGTCAACTCCGCTTTCCATGGCGAGAAGGATGTGGTCCTGTGCTGTATCGTTGGAGAACATGATAATGGCACGTACTTACCCCAGAGATTGTTGTTTTCTAATTTATGTATATATATGCAATTCCTTCTTTTTCTTTGTTCAGTCTTACGTATGTGCAATTCCTAAAGAGTACTTTTTGCAGACCAAATCCTGGATATAAGTTGTCCATGCCATAAACTCGTAGAAACTATCAATTCCAGTGATTTCCATGCCCTTCCTGCTACATAAATAGTGTCACCTTTGGCAATTGAACAATCCTGCAAATAATACGAACCTTTGTTGAAACTGTAAGTTATTCCTCTAGATCATATGTCCTGCAGCTTAATGGATCTAAGTATGCATGAAGAAGCAATTAAGCAAAAATGGCATTCTTGAGATGTTCAAACCTGCTTTATTAGGCTTCCAGTTAGTTATATACATGCTATCTATATCTCCAGAATAGCATCTAATCGTAAGGTTTGTGTTAGCTGGAATCTATTTTGTTTGGTCGTGTTAATATTTTTCTGACTCTTTTAGTGTGTGTTTCTTTTCTAGGGCATTGCTACGGCTGCGAAGGCTTCAAGCCAACCGTTGTTCACCCTAGCAGCCAAGCATATGGCGGTGGAAGTAGTACTTGCATTGATTTTGCTGGTTCAGACGGAAGCTCGGAGAGTGATTAAAACGCAAAATCTTCCAGTGGTTGAGCTCAGTGGTTGGATTTGGCTTGCATGCATGGCTAATCTTCCAATGTGTTCTGTCTTAGCTCTTCACGCTAAGATAAAATGTACTTTGGTGGTTAATGCCGTTCTTAAATATCTTTTAGGAGGATATATTTTCAGTGAGTAGGTAAATAAAGTTAAATATCAACATGTAAAGTGAAACCGAGTTTTTGTTGTATATTATGTGTTACGGGATAAGTCATATTTTTCTCTTGCAACTTGATTATGATTGTCATAAAATTTTCTTTGTGTTTCTCTATGTAATGTCTTGAGATACTCGTAGTCTCTCGTAGAATTTAATTCTGATTCTTGGATGTCATGTTGTTCTTCGTGTAAGAATATCCATGTTACTCCACTGTAAAAGAAGTCTTAAATGTGGGTTTACATCGTGACCCCTCCTATCGTGGATGCGGTCCTACATTATGACTAGTTGAAAAAAGGCTTTCACCCTGCTTCATTGTTTGTAAAGCAACAACCGAACAACATGCAATGGTAACCCACACACACACATCAATCCTGCTCGAGGTTCCAACTATAGCATAGAACCACAAATGGCCAAACTAAGATAAGCACAAGAACTAAAGGGGCTCTTTTGATCTAGATGACGAGTACATGTCTTCATAGAGCGCCTCGACACACCTCACGAGGCAGGGCACCGCTCCCAACGTATGCATCTAGTGCCGAGTTTGGTGCTATAGGATAGCAGGAGTTTGAAGGAGGGGGGACCGATAAAACGACATCTCAAAAGAGAAGCACAACATCCACGGACATCGTCATCGTCCATGAGCAAGCTCATGCAAGACTTTTGCCGATGCCCCTACTAACCCTAGAGACCAACGTAGCCACCCATCACACACCCAATGGACCTTGGCAAGTGGATGAAACATCAAATTATCCTTGTGGCATGGCACCAATCTCGACAACCCCTGGTCATGGGATGGCCTTCCAATCAAGAAGCACGTCATTTAAAAGATGTTGAGAGCACATCGAGGTAGCAAAATGACGAAATTGGGACACCATAGTGAACCTTGGCAACCTTGCACACACAAGGGCACCACATAGAGGGACGCCGAGGAAGGGCGGCCTTGGCAAAGGTGAGGTTATTGTCTGATCTAGAGAGAAGGGGCGCGGACGCAACACCTCCAAGAAGAAGAACACGCCGTTTAGAGATGTTGTCGTTGCCTGTAATGACCAAAGCCTTATACAACTTTCACTGATGCCCCTCCTCCATAGGAACTGACACAAAACTATGAACTTTGAGGGAAAGCGTGGAGTACGCCACTTCAAAAAAACTTCAAGCCCCGGAGGCCCATCGAACCAATCATGGATGCGAGGAGCATGCCATGGGATCCTAGCCATACAGAGGCCGGATGTGTGCTCATAATGTTTGTATCCTCTTGATGCTTTATTTTCAGGGAAAAACCCTTTATTTGATATGGACAGTTCAATCACGAGCTAACGTCTAAAATATTTATACCCCGTTGCAATGGCACTATCGTAGTATAGCATAAAGAAACCACAAAAAAAATATAGTACAAATTTTATTATACATACTATACTATATAAAGCAACAACCAAACAACATACAACGGTAGCCGACGCACACATCAAACATACAATGATCGCGAAATATTCAATATCAGTTCCTAGTGGATCCATAAGGGCGAGCGAAATCAGAAGAGTTGATCCAAAATCCAATTCCACAAACCCAACACATTGCATCTTTTTCTATCACGAATTGATAAAGCTCGCCGGCGATTGATTGCTCAGGACGACGACGAGTCCCTGAGCACTTGCACCTGCACCACCTGATCGCCGGGGTTAGCCGGCCTGAAGAGGCAGACGTCGGAGATGCTGAGGCCGTTGTCCCACGCGAAGCCCTCCCACCCGGCCATGATCATGCCGCCCTTGCTGCCGACCCTCACGGACACCTCCCATCGCCGGTCGCCGCGGCCGGCCACGGTCAGCTCGGCGGTGCACGACTCGGCCCATCCCACGCGGGCACAGAAGGCCTTGGTCAGCTCCATGTACTGGAGATGGAACGGCTGCTCGATGCCCAGCCGGAGCGCCCCATCGTCCGACGAGGAAGGTCCGGAGGAGCCGGCGGGCGACGTGGTGGACGGCGAGAGCCTCTTCCTCTTTGTCCCGGCCGTCGGCAGTGGCGACCGGGAGGGGGACCCGTCGTGGTGGTGGTTGTCGCTGCCGGACTCCTCCACGTCGGCGGCAGCGTCGTCGTCGTCGCTGTTCACTGTGCCGCCACGCTCGCCGTCGAAGAAGGAGGTGTTGCAGCCGGACGTGTCGAATGGCTCGACGGCGAAGTCGAGGTCGTCGAGGTGGTCGAAGACGAGGAGCTGGCCGGCGGAGAGGCCGCAGCCGGCGACGAAGCTGCGCCACCCCTTCCCGTCGAAGCGCAGGCCCGCGGCGCCGTGCCGGACGAGGCCCACGTGCCACGACCTGCCCGTGGGGTCGCGCAGCGTGGCGACGGCGAGCACCGGCGGCCGGTCCAGGCGCGCCGCGAACTTGGGCGGCAGAGACTGCAGGCAACGGCGACAAACATCAGGTATAGCGCAGCAGATTACGGATTGATTAACTAATCATAGATTGGATGAGTCCCGCGACGGACGGCGACGGCGCTTACCAGGCTGGACTCGAAGGAGCCCGGCAGGAGGATTTTGAAGAACTTTTGCCGGCGTACGGCGCCGCTCTCCACCATGGCCGCAACAGATCCAGCGGCGGTTAGAGTATCCCCCGTTTATGTCGCTGCCCTTCCGTAGTCCTAGTGCGTGATTATATATCGGACGCCTTATATAGAGGTTAATTTCTTTCTTTCTTTATTCTCTTCGTTCCTGCCATAACACAGTCCACGGCTCGGGCTCGTCTTCGCCTCCGTTACAAAAACAGTCCACGGTTGACTTTTTTTTTCAGAAGTCTTCTACTACTTCATTTCGGACCAACAGGATTTTTTGTCTAAAGAGACCCTCTGCCCATTGGAATTGCCAGAAAAGACCCCCTGCGGACGAAAATGCCAAAAAGGACCCCCTCGGACGTGGCGGCAGGCGCGGCAGGAGACACGTGGCACCCGCCGCCACACCGAGAGGCGGCGGGCCCTGCCGCCACCACAGGAGGCGGCCACCCAGGCGAAACGACATCGCTGCAGTTCACCTCGCTAGGATGGAACGGGGCGGGCCAGGTGGGCCCTGCCGCCACCATGGGAGGCAACCTCCCCTGGCGCTGCCTGTACCTGGCCGACATGTCATGCAGGCCGCGGGCCCCGCCAGTGGGCCTCGTCGCCACCTACCGAGGCGGCCGGCTGCTGCATGCGCTGCGCTGTGCGGCACTGTTCGGGATATAACTATTAGCTATGACCCGCCAAGGAGACCGGGTTATACCTATAGTGATTCATGATATGAAGACCACGAGGGTATTGAAGATGGCGGTTTACAAGCAAAGGCGCAAGGCCCAAGGGCGACTTAAGGCATGTAGGAGTAAACCGCCATATATGTAAGACTTGTATTGTAAGGCATGTATAGATAGTCACCGAGCCGGACACGTTGTCTATGAGCCGGCCGGGACTCCGTAAGTCGCTGGGCGTCGACCTGTGTATATAAAGGAACGACCCGACGACGGTTCAAAGCAAGAAACAACAGATCGAAAGATAGGTCAAGCGGATTCGCTCCCTGGTAATCGAGACATAGCAATACCACCTCAAACTGGATTAGGCCTTTACCTTCACCGCAAGGGGCCGAACAAGTATAAACTCCTGTATCCTTTTGTCCCGTTTAACCCTTTTAAGCTAACCTAGTTGCGATGGCTCTACGACTAAGTCCTTTCGCTAGGACATCTGTCGTGACTATTCCACGACAGTTGGCGCCCACCGTGGGGCTAGCGCACAGTGGTTTCGAGTTCTTAAAGGGCAGCTTCGAAGGGCTCAAGGGATACAGTGTGGGCCCGATGACCAAGAGTCGTCGTGGCAAACTCTACATTGACGATGCAGGCTTGGGCCCCGAGGCCGGCTCAAGTGAGTACGGGTACCGGGTCCCCTTCGGTGGAATTCACGTTTTCATTAGCAAGATCAGCGAGCCGGGCCTTGAGCCGGACATCTGCCCCGACATCATCAAGACGGCTCAGCGTGCGAGTCCCGCCCATGCTCAGCCCGTCGTGAAGCGTGCCTTTGTGGGATGCATCCATGGAGTGGAATTTGATGAAGGGTCAATTTCTGGCGGTGAGACGGCCATCTATTCTGACGGTGAGTCGTCCACAGGCGAGACTACTTCCTTGTACCAATTGCAAGACGGCGGGCTTGGGGGCTGTTCCGACGGCGACAGTATTCCGGACCCCTATGAGCCGCCAAACCGGGTTGCAATCTTCATGGCTGGTACGCAGCCTGGGAAACATTCTTTAACCGTGCCAACAATGACCTCCGGGTCAGCTGCTGTGACGGCAGCCGGAGTAGGAGGCCCTGTGCGTCCACCGGCCCAAGTGTTGACGGAGTTACTAGATAGACTCACAGCCTTGATAACAAAAGAAGTTAACCCGACGAGTCAAGCTCAGCATAATGCAGAGATTGCAAAGCTGCGTGATGAGGTAGCGCAAGCCAAGGAGAACCTGGCGGCAAAGGACGTTAGGATGGCCGCCGAACGGGCTGCCCTGGATGCTCAGGCCCAGCGGATTCAGTCAAAGGCTTTCCGGCTTACGATGGATCAAAATGCTTCAAATGAAATCATGAGGAGGAGGCACCAGTCTCGTCTACCTCTGGTTTACGAGGCAAGAAACCTCTTCTGTACATTTGGAGCGGGGACCAGTAACCCGCCAGAGATAAACCGGGCAGCAGCACCTGGGGTTGGAACGCCGGTTCAACCACGCATGACAGAGCCCCCTCGTCTGAATAGCGCTCTGCCTCAACATGTATCAACACCACCGGGTCATTATTCCAATATTTGGGAGAACATGATTTCTGTGGCGGCATGATTGGTGGCTCTCCCAGTGGATGACAACTCTCCAGCGGCGATTGAAACACGAAGGGCCAGAGAACTTCTTCAGACATCATTGGTGTAGCAGGAGGCATATTCTTACAGTCGAGATAGGATTCACTCGACCCCTCGCCGAAGTCAGAGTTATAACAGGCACATGGACTCACCAGCCATTTCAAGCAATGCCCAGCGCCGTAACCAGCCGTGCGGGCATGACCCGGCGCGTGATGAAGCTCATAACTTGGTCGATCAGGACAGAGTGCGTCAAGAGACTGAGCAGGCGGCTCAGTGGGCGGCTCACCAGCCCCTTCCGGTTTCTCCAACGACTTCGGTAGAGGCAGGCGTGACCTCTAGATCTACAGGTGTACCCTGTTTGGTGCCGGCTCTACATAATGAGCGTTTGCCCAAGGATTTCAAAGGACCTCGTAAGGTGCCCAATTACACACCCGACTTACCCCTTGAGGCGTGGATTGAAAGTTATGAGATGGCCATGGAACTGTTGGAGGTCAGTGACACCGCGTGTGCTATGTATTTCACAATGATGCTGGATAGAACGACCCGTACTTGGTTAAAAGGGCTGCCAGCTAATTCCATCGGGTCATGGGCTGAGCTAAAAGCCCGGTTTATTCAGAACTTTAAAGACACATGCAAACATCCCATGTCGATTTTGGACTTGGCTACTTGCGCCCAAGAGGTGGGTGATTCATTGACCCATTGGGTGCGCTGGGTTAAAGCTATCATACACTCATTTGATAACATGAATGTCGGCTCTGCAGTCTTAATGTTGGAGAAAAATTGCCATTTTTTGCCTCTTAAGCAGAAGCTGGGGCGGCTCAAGCGCGATTGTAATGATATGGGGCAGCTGATGGCGGCTCTAATCAAATATGCCGACTCTAATAGTACCAAGGACCCTGAGTCTGATAATGAAAAGACGGGAAAGGGAAAGAAGAGCGGCAATGCCAAGGGTCCGCAGCATAACCCGGCGAATCAGGGGGGCAACAGTAAGCGCAAGGCTGATGGTAACTCAGAGTTTGTAGCTAACACCAATGCACAGAGCAATAATCAGCATCGTAAGGGGAGGCCGCCTCCTCGGACCAGTGGATCAGGGCCTAGTCTTGAGCAGTTGTTAAATGAGCCCTATCCAAAGCATGGCATGCAGGAGAAGCCAGCTACTCACCTTTGGAAAGATTGTTCAATTATGAGGGCTTTCAAAAATTCTAATTCGTTTGACAGCAACCATGGGCCGGGCGGCAGCTGAGATTCCGGTGGCGGCGGTTCTCATGGCCCGGGCTATGGAGTTGGTGGTTCTAATTCCGACTTCCAACACCATCAAAGTAATCAGGGTGGTTATAATCTAGGTAATAAAGGTGGGTACAATCAGCAATCCGGCCAAGGGATTCAGCAACAACAACAGTCTGGATATCAAAGTCAACCGAAGTAGTTGAATAGAGGACAGTACCACGTTTTCAACACGAGTCTATGCAAGCGGGTCCATGGAGTGGTGCCTGGTAAGTCGGCATACCCTGTAGGCAAGATTGAGCTGGAAGTAGCCTTTGGAGATGAGTATGATTCCAGGGCCAAGAAGTTAACCTTTGAAGTGGTCAATATCAGGAGCCCGTACCACGCTCTGTTCGGACGGCCGGCTTATGCTAAGTTCATGGCACGGCCTTGTTATGTTTATCTGCAGCTCAAGATGCCGGGTTACAATGGGACAATTACAGTGCATGGGAGTCGAAAGATAGCTTTGGAGTGTGAAGAGGGTGATGCTACTTATGCTGAGTCTGTCTATGCAACAGAGGAGTTGAAATTTTGCAAGGACAATGTTGATCCGGCGGATATGACATCTTTAAAAAAGCCAACAATTCAGAGCATGATCGGGTGCTAAAGTTTAAGTCGGCCGATGACACTAAGCTGGTTGACTTTGTTCCTGGCGACTCATCCAAGCAGTTTAGTATCAGTGCTAACCTGGATCCAAAATAGGAAAGCGCGCTCATCAAGTTCATCCATGAGAACCGAGACATCTTTGAGACCTTCTGACATGCCAGGTGTACCGAGGGAACTCGCTTAGCACACTCTTAATATTGATCCAAAATTTAAGCCGGTCAAGCAATTCCTTCGTCGCTTCAATGAGGAGAGGCGTAAGGCCATTGGTGAAGAAGTGGCCCGGCTCTTGGCGGCTGGGTTCATTGTTGAAGTCTTTCATCCTGAGTGGTTGGCTAACCCGGTACTGGTGCTTAAGAAGAACGACACTTGGCGTATGTGTGTGGACTACATGGACTTAAATAAGGCATGGTCAGTTGATCCCTTTGCTCTCCCTCGTATTGATCAAATCATTGATGCTACGGCGGGTTGTGAGCGTTTGAGTTTTTTGGATGTTTATTCTGGTTATCATCAGATCAAGATGGCAGTTAAGGACTAGGAGAAAACAACTTTCATCACTCCCTTTGGAGCCTTCTACTATGTGTCTATGCCCTTTGGGCTTAAGACTGCCCAGGCGACTTACCAGCGGTGTGTGCAGAAGTGTCTCCACAGTCAGATTAGGCGCAATGTTCATGCTTATGTGGATGATATTGTGGTGAAATCCAAAGAGAAGGAAACCTTAATAGATGATTTGAAGGAGACCTTCGACAATCTCCGGGTCTACAAGATGATGATTAACCCGACCAAGTGCATTTTTGGTGTGCCAGCAGGCAAGCTTTTGGGTTTTCTGGTTTCTAACAGAGGCATTGAGGCTAACTCGGAGAAGATCAAGGCCATTACCTCCCTGGCAAAGCCAGCGTGTATTAATGATGTTTAGCGTCTGGCGGGTCGTATTGCTGCCTTAAGCCGACGTGTATTATGAAGAAAACATATGACTTTGTCTGGACCGATGCTGCTGATGACGCGTTTGAGGCTTTGAAGAGACAACTCACTGAGCCGCCAATACTTGTTGCTCCTATTGATAAGGAGACGTTGTCATTATATGTGGCTGCTAACGCCCGGGCCGTCAGTGTAGCCATTGTGGTGGAACGGAAGGAGGATGGCAAGGAGTATCTGGTTCAACGACCGGTTTACTATATCAGTGAGGTGCTTATTGAATCCAAGTAGAGGTATCCACACTGGCAGAAGCTCGTTTATGGGGTGTTCATGGCCAGCCGGAAGCTTAAACAGTATTTTCTGGGTCATCCCATCACCGTGGTGAGTTCTGCTCCCTTAGGGGATATTATTCAAAACAGAGAAGCCACAGGGCGGGTAGCCAAGTGGGCCATTGAACTTGGGCCTCATGGTTTGAAGTATATGCCTCGCACTACCATTAAGTCTCAAGCAATGGTGGATTTCATCAACGACTGGACAGAGCTGCAGATGCCTGAAGAGAAGCCAGATAACACATATTGGACTATTCACTTTGATGGGTCCAGATAATTGGAGGGCTCGGGGGCTGGAGTTGTCTTAGCTTCCCCTCGAGGTGACAAGTTTTGTTATGTTCTAAGGCTGATGTTTCCCTGTACTAAAAATGCATCTGAGTATGAAGCCTTGCTCCATGGTCTTCGAATGGCTAATGAGATGAACTTAAGCTGGGTGAGATGTTTCGGCGACTCAGACTTGGTGGCTCAACAAGTCTCAGGCAAATGGGATTCTAAGGATCCACTCATGGTGGCTTATCGCCGCGAAGTTGATGCTATTGCTGGGCACTTCAAGGGTTATCAAGTGGAACACATTGATCACAGGAAAAATGAGGCGGCGGATGCCTTAAGCTGGTTGGGGTCTCAGCGTAAGCCGGTGCCACCTAACACTTTCTTGGATGTTCTGCATAACCCTTCTGTCCAATTGCCCACAGAGGAAGATCTAGCTATTCCTGACCCAGAGGCACAATTGGTGGCGGCTCTTCACACTATCCCAGATTGGACAGTACCATATTTGGCTTATATGACCCAGGGTGAGTTACCTAAGGATGAAACTTTGGCCAGACAGATAACCCGGAGGTCTAAGTCAATGACAATTGCCAATGGCGAGTTACACCATCGCAGTGTCACTGAGGCGTTTCAGCGTTGCGTCTCTCTCGAAGAGGGTCATGAGATTCATGAAGGAGATTGTGGTCATCATGCCGGCTCAAAGTCCCTTGTGGCCAAAGCTTTTTGTCATGGATTTTATTGGCTGATGGATCATGCTGATGCAGAGGATTTGGTCAGTAAATGTGATGGTTGTCAGAAATTTTCACGGCGAGCTCACGTGCCAGCTCAAGAATTGAGGATGATTCCAATTACTTGGCCATTCGCAGTCTGGGGGCTTGATATGGTTGGGCCTTTTAAAAGGTCCAAGGATAAGAAGACCCACTTTTGGTGGCGGTTGACAAATTCACAAAGTGGGTCGAAGCAGAACCGGTCAGTAAGTGTGACGCGGCAACGGCGGTTCAATTCATTAAAAAGGTGATTTTTCGCTTTGGCTTTCCCACAGCATTGTAACTAATAATGGCACTAATCTGTCCAAGGGTCTGTCCAAGGGTGCTTGATAACCCACAAGTATAGGGGATCGCAACAGTTTTTGAGGGTAGAGTATTCAACCCAAATTTATTGATTCGACACAAGGGGAGCCAAAGAATATTCTCAAGTATTAGCAGTTGAGTTGTCAATTCAACCACACCTGGATAACTTAGTATCTGCAGCAAAGTATTTAGTAGCAAAGTAGTATGGAAGTAATGGTAACAGTGGCAAAAGTAATAGTAGCAGTTTTGTAGTAATTGTAACAGTAGCAACGGTAAAGTAACTAAGCAAAGCACAATATGTGAAAAGCTCGTAGGCATTGGATGAGTGATGGATAATTATGTCGGATGCGGTTCATCATGTAACCGTTATAACATAGGATGACACAGAACTAGCTCCAGTTCATTAATGTAATGTAGGCATGTATTCCGAATATAGTCATACGTGGTTATAAAAAAGAACTTCGATGACATCTTTTAATAGAGTACCGGACCAAAGCATTAACACATAGTGACATGAACTCCTCAAACTACAGTCATCACGGAGAAGTATCCCGATTATTGTCACTTCGGGGTTGTCGGATCATAACACATAATAGGTGACTATAGACTTGCAAGATAGGATCAAGAACTCACATATATTCATGAAAACATAATAGGTTCAGATCTGAAATCATGTCACTCAGGCCCTAGTGACAAGCATTAAGCATAGCAAAGTCATAGCAACATCAACCTCATAACATAGTGGATACTAGGGATCAAGCCTTAACAAAACTAACTTGATTACATGGTAAATCTCATCCAACCCATCATCGTCCAACAAGCCTACGATGGAATTACTCATGCACGGCGGTGAGCATCATGAAATTGGTGATGGAGGATGGTTGATGATGATGACTGCGATGAATCCCCCTCTCCGGAGCCCCGAACGGACTCCAGATCAGCCCTCCCGAGAGAGATTAGGGCTTGGCGGCGGCTCCGTATCGTAAAACGCGATGAAACTTTCTCTCTATTTTTTTTCTCCGCGAAACCAAATATATGGAGTTGGAGTTGAGGTCGACGCGCCCCCACCCTCGTGGACAGGGTGTGGGCCCCCTGACGCTGATTCTTTCGCCAGTATTTTTTATTAATTCTGAAAAGTTGCTCCATGGATTTTCAGGTCATTCTGAGAACCTTTATTTCTGCACAAATATAACACCATGGCAGTTCTGCTGAAAACAACGTCAGTCCGGGTTAGTTCCATTCAAATCATGCAAGTTAGAGTCCAAAACAAGGGCAAAAGTGTTTGGAAAAGTAGATACGACGGAGACGTATCAACTCCCCCAAGCTTAAACCTTTGCTTGTCCTCAAGCAATTCAGTTGACAAACTGAAAGTGATAAAGAAAAACTTTTACAAACTCCATTTGCTCTTGTTGTTGCAAATATGTAAAGCCAGCATTCAAGTTTTCAGCAATATTATGAACTAACCATATTCACAATAACACTTAGGTCTCATGTTTACTCATATCAATGGCACACTACTAGGAAGAGGGCTATAGCTAATATGGACATTAATGGCTCACCACATATAGGTACGTCATTAAACTCCAAATACTAATGGCGCACCACATCCACGGTGCGCCACTACTAACATTTTTTTTTCAAAACTAGTAATGCCGCACCAGGGGATAGTGCGCCATTACTAGTTAAACTAGTAATGGCGCACCACACCCTTGGTGCCCCACTACTAACAATTTTTTTTAATTTTTTTCAAAACTAGTAATGGCGCACAAGGGGATAGTGCGCCATTACTAGTTTTAACTAGTAATGGCACACTATCCAGTGGTGCGCCACTACTAACATTTACACTAAATGCACCCCCCTGTGGACCACTTTTTCAGTTTAAAAAAATAAAAGAAAATGATAGAAATGTCAAAAAATAAAAGAAAATAAGATTCCCATGTGATATGTGGTCTAGTTGTTAGCAAAATTTACAAACATGAATTTTCGACTTTTTTGCAAAATCTCTCGAGAATTTGTAAAATGGGCATTGCTACGTCTCGAGCTTGCGTTGGTTTTCCCCGAAGAGGAGGGGGTGATGCAGCTTAGTAGCATAAGTATTTCCCTCAGTTTTTGAGAACCAAGGTATCAATCCAGTAGGAGGTCACGCGCAAGTCCCTCGTACCTGCACAAAACGATAGCAACTCGCAACCAACGCTTAGGGGTTGTCAATCCCTTCACGGTCACTTACGAGAGTGAGATCTGATAAAGATAATATTTTTGGTATTTTTGGTATAAAGATGCAAAGTAAAAAGTAAAAGGCAAAGCAAGTAAATAAAGTGATGGAGATTGATATGATGAGAATAGACCCGGGGGCCATAGGTTTCACTAGTGGCTTCTCTCAAGAGCATAAGTATTCTACGCTGGGTGAACAAATTACTGTTGAGAAATTGATAGAATTGAGCATAGTTATGAGGTTATCTAGGTATGATCATGTATATAGGCATCACGTCCGAGACAAATATATCGAAACGATTCTACATCTACTACTATTACTCCACTCATCGACCGCTATCCAGCATGCATCTAGAGTATTAAGTTAAAAACAGAGTAACGCCTTAAGCAAGATGACATGATGTAGAGGAATAAATTCATGCAATATGATAAATACCCCATCTTGTTATCCTCGATGGCAACAATACAATACGTGCCTTGCAACTCTTTCTGTCACTGAGTAAGGACACCGCAAGATTGAACCCAAAGCCATGCACTTCTCCCATTGCAAGAACTACCAATCTAGTTGGCCAAACCAAACGGATAATTCGAAGAGACTTGCAAAGATAACTCAATCGTACATAAAAGAATTCAGAGAAGATTCAAATATTATTCATAGATAAGCTGGATCATAAACCCACAATTCATTGGTCTCAACAAACACACCGCAAAAAGAAGATTACATCAAATAGATCTCCACGAGAGAGGGGGAGAACATTGTATTGAGATCCAAAAAGAGAGAAAAGCCATCTAGCTACTAGCTATGGACCCGGATGTCTGAAGTAAACTACTCACACTTCATCAGAGGAGCTATGGTGTTGATGTAGAAGCCCTTCGTGCTGGATGCCCTCTCCGGTGGAGCTCCGGAACAGGCCCCAAGATGGGATCTCATGGATACAGGAAGCTGCGGCGGTGGAATTAGGTTTTTGGCTCCCTCTCTGGTCTATTGGGGATACGTAGGTATATATAGGAGGAAGGAGTACGTCGGTGGAGCTCCGAGGGGCCCACGAGGTAGGGGGCGCGCCCAGGGGGGGCGCCCTCCACCCTCGTGACCTCCTCGGAAGCTTCTTGGAGTAGGGTCCAAGTCTCCTGGATCACGTTCGGTGAGAAGATCACGTTCCCGAAGGTTTCACTCCGTTTGGACTCCGTTTGATATTCTGTTTCCTCGAAACACTGAAATAGGCAAAAAATAAAATTTCTGGGCTGGGCCTCCGGTTAATAGGTTAGTCCCGAAAATAATATAAAAGTGGAAAATAAAGCCCAATATAGTCCAACACAGTAGATAAAGTAGCATGGAGCAATCAAAAATTATAGATACGTTAGAGACGTATCAGGCATACCTTTTGCATACGAACTTTGATGAAAATGTTTTTATATGAAAAATCATCTACTCGAAAAGTTATATCCAAATTCAACTGGCAGAACCCCGTTGAAGATTTTTAGAATCCTCAAAAACCTAACAGAAAAAAGTTACGGGGCTTTCAAGATCTCGAGAGGCAAAAAAATTCAAAAAAAATCAAACTCAGTAATGGCGCACCTGCCCATGGTGCGCCATTACTATCTTCGCGCCTTCAAAATTCAAACTATATCAGGAAAAAAAAGTTAGTAATGGTGCACCTGCCTAAGGTGCGCCATTACTATCTTCCCGCCTTCAAAATTCAAAATAAATAAAAAAATAAAAAAAATTAGTAATGGCGCACCGTGGGATATGCCATATATATGGCTGGGCGGGGTCCTCTCCTCCTTACCTCTTTATTTTTATCCTCCACTCCATCTCCTCCTCTCCTCCACTCCATCTCCCCTCCTCTCCTCCACCATACTCCCCTCCTCCTCTCCGGCGACCTCCTCCTCCTTCTCCTCTCCGGTGACCACCTCCTCCCTCCCTCCTCTCCTCTCCTCTCCTCTCCTCCCCTCCCCTCATGGTTTCTCCTCCCTCCTCTCCGGTGAGCTCCTCCTCCCTCCTCTCCGGTGAGGTCCTCCTCCCTCCTCTCCTCCCCTCCCCTCATAGTTTCTCCTTCCTCCTCTCCGGTGAACTCCTCTCCGGTGACCTCCTCCTCCTCCTCTCCGGTGATGTATGCGAGCTCCTCTCCGGTGACCTCCTCCTCCTCCCTCCTCTCCTCCTCACGGTCTCTCCTCTCTGGCGAACTCCTCTCCAGCAAAAGAACGTACAAGATCCAAAAATGAGAACAAAATTTGAAAAAAATATCGTGCAAAAAAACAAGCAAAAAAAGCAAAAATAAACAAGCAAAAAAGTGCAAAATAATCGCGATCCAGATCCAGATTCAAAATTCAAAAATAGCAATGGCGCACGGTGGGGGTTAGACGTTGCGCCACTACTTTTTTTCCGCCTTAAAAATTCAGAAAAAATCAAAAAAATTCAAATAAAAAATTACCAGTGTCGCACCTGTAGCAATAGTAATGGCACACTACAAGGTGCGCCACTGTTACCTGCAATACTAATGGCGCACCAGAGGTGCGCCATTAGTATTTGTTACTAGTGGCGTGGTAATAGTGGCGCACGTGAAGTGCACCATTAATGGCCAAAACAGGTGCGCCACTAATTAGCCTTTTCCTAGTAGTGGCATAATCAACTAGCGAGCAATAATAATAAAACTTCGATGACAACACTTTCTCAAAACAGTCATAATATGATATAACAAGATGGTATCTCGCTAGCCCTTTCTGAGACCGCAAAACATAAATGCAGAGCACCTTTAAAGATCAAGGACTGACTAAACATTGTAATTCATGGTAAAAGAGATCCAGTCATAGTCATACCCAATATAAACTAATAGTAATGCATGAAAATGACAGCGGTGCTCTCCAGCGGGTGCCTTTTAATAAGAGGGTGATGACTCAACATAAAAGTAAATAGATACCCTTCGCAAAGGGAAGCTGGGATTTGTAGAGGTGCTAGAGCTCGATTTTGAAATAGAGGTAAATAACATTTTGAGCGGTATACTTTCACTGTCAACATAACAACTATGAGATCTCGATATCTTCCATGCTACACACATTATAGGCGGTTCCCAACCAGAATGGTAAAGTTTATACTCCCCTACCACCAACAAGCATCAATCCATGGCTTGCCCGAAACAACGGGTGCCTCCAACTAGCACCAATCCTAGGGGAGTTTCGTTTGCAATTATTTTGATTTGATTTGAGCATGGGACTGGGATCCCGGTGACCAGCCATTTTCCCGTGAATGAGGAGCGGAGTCCACTCCTCTTGAGAATAACCCGCCTAACATGGAAGATACAGACAACCCTAGTTGATACATGAGATACTCGAGCATACAAAACATAATTTCATTTGAAGGTTTGGAGTCTGGCACATACAAATTTACTTGGAACAGAAGGTACATACCGCATATAGGAAGGTATGGTGGACTCATATGGAATAACTTTGGAGTTTATGGAGTTTGATGCACAAGCAGTATTCCCGCTTAGTACAGGTGAAGGCTAGCAAGAGACTGGGAAGCGACCAACTGAGAGAGCGACAGCAGTCATGAACATGCATTAAAATTAATCAACACCGAGTGCAAGCATGAGTAGGATATAATCCACCATGAACATAAATATCGTGAAGGCTATGTTGATTTTGTTTCAACTACATGAGTGAACATGTGCCAAGTCGAGTCACTTGAATCATTCAAAGGAGGATACCACCCTATCATACCACATCACAACCATTTTAATAGCATGTTGGCACGCAAGGTAAACCATTATAAGCTCCTAGCTAATTAAGCATGGCATGAGCAACTATAATCTCTAATTGTCATTGCAAACATGTTTATTCATAATAGGTTGAATCAGGAACGATGAACTAATCATATTTACAAAAACAAGAGAGGTCGAGTTCATACCAGCTTCTCTCATCTCAATCAGTCCATCATATATCGTCATTATTGCCTTTCACTCGCACGGCCAAACGGTGTGTATAATAATAATAGTGCACATGCATTGGACTAAGCTGGAATCTGCAAGCATTCAATTCAAGGGAGAAGACAAGGTAATATGGGCTCTTGGTTAAATCAACAATCATGCATATGAGTGCCACTCAACATTTTCATTATGCTCTTCTCCTCTTGACCCCCAAAGAAAAGGAAAGAAATAAAACTATTTACACGAGAAAGCTACCAACAAGCAAAAGAAGAATCGAAAAATCTTTTTGGGTTTTCTTTAATTATTACTATTATAGACATGGAAAGTAAACTAACTAATTTTTTTGGTTTTTTCTTAAGGTTTATCAAACACACAAGAAGAAAGCTAGAAAAAGAAATTCAACTAGCATGGATAGTACAATGAAAAAGTATGAGCACCGACGACTAGAATGAGTGTGTGGACATGAATGTAATGTCGGTGAGAAATACGTACTCCCCCAAGCTTAGGATTTTGGACTAAGTTGGTCTACGCCCATGGGTAGCCTGGCTGACATCCGAAGTTGTAACTGGGGTCGTACTGAGATGCAGCAGCCATCGCCTCCTGAGCAGCAGCATGGCGGCGAGCTGCCTCCGTCCTCCTCTCGTACTCGTTTGCCTCCTCCCTGGTTATAACATATCTTCCTTTCGCCTGATAGTCAAAGAGGGCAGGAGTAGGGAGAGTAATATGGATGGCGCGACGTCTGTCAAAGATTAGTCGATACTGGAGGAATTGTTCATTCCTCTCAATAAAATGATGATTAACCATGGCATTATAATCTAGATAAGAGGGAGGCAACTCCCTATCATTTTCATGTACAGTTATACGAAGATAATTAGCCACACGGGTCGCATAAATCCCTCCAAACAAGTGTCCAACTAAACCATTATTATGCAACCTACGTGCAACAGTTGCCCCCAAGTTGTATTGTTTATCACCTAATACAACACTCTTGAGAACACAAAGATTAGGAACACACATGTGACATGCTTCATCTTTACCGTTAATGCATCTACCAATGAAGAGAACAAAATAATGTATAGCAGGAAAGTGAATGCTCCCTATGGTAGCTTGTGCTATTCTCTAGATTCTCCAACAGTGATACTAGCAAGAAAATCTTTATATTCAGATTTACGAGGTTCATTAACACTGCCCGACTGCGTAAGTTTACAAGCAGTAGTGAAATCTTCTAGGTCCATGGTATATGATTTATCATAAATATCAAACATGACAGTTGGAGAATTACGTGAAGATGCAAATTTAAACCTTCTCACAAAGGAATCAGTCAAATGATAGTATTTAGGACACTTATCTTGCATGAAGTCCTCAAGATCGGTATTACGCACATATGCATCAAATTCATCCTTGATGCCTGCTTTGACTATAAACTCGTCTGACGGACATTCACAAGGCCGCACGTCAGTTTCCCTTGGTAGTTCGTCGTCTTGCTCACAAATTGCAAGCCTAGGTCCTTTCTTCCTTGAAGAACCACCTTGGTACATTTTCCTAGACATAATTCTTCCTCTGAAAAATTTCTGAAATTTTTAGCAACTCAAAATAAAAGTGAATCAAAGTGAACAAAATTGATAGCAACTACTCCCACAAGTGCCTAGAGCCTATATCATGCATTAAAATTACTTGGGACCATATAAATTTGAGATGCAAGCTCAAGAACTGGGTCACCTAGGCAGCAAAAAATTGCAATGAATAAAGCACTAGAACAAAAACTAACTGGACCATTGGAGGAGTCACATACCAAAGAACAACCCCCCAAAGCAGTTTTGTGAATGGAGCTTTGAGCAAGGAGATCGAAAATGGCAGCAAAATGAGCTAGAACTCGTGTTTGAGCTGGATGGTGATTTTTTGGGAGGAAGATGAAGTGTGTGGGTGTAGGAATAAGTGGAGGGGGGGCCACCGTGGGCCCACGAGGCAGGGGGCGCGCCCTGTAGGGGTGGGCTCCCCCGGGACCCTCGTGGCCAGGTGCCAGCTCCCCCTGCTGTGTTCTCAGTGCCAGATATTCTCAAATATTCCAGAAAAAATTATATTAAATTAGCTAGGCATTTGGAGAACTTTTATTTTCGGGTATTTTTTATTGCATGGATAATTCAGAAAACAGACAGAAAGTACTATTTTGCTTTATTTAATCTAAATAACAGAAAGTAAAAGGAGGGTACAGAAGGTCGTGCCTTCTAATTTCATCCATCTCATGCTCATCAAAAGGAATCCACCAACAAGGTTGATCAAGTCTTGTTAACAAACTCATTCCGAATTGCATGGAACCGGAGAAATTTCGAAGAGCACTAGGTTACCTCAATGGGGATATGAACATCCCCAATAATAAGAATATCATATTTCTTCTTGATAGTAGGAAGAGGAAATTCAAAACCTCCAATAATGATAGTTGGAATTTTTCCAATAGAATTGATGCTATGAACTTGAGGCTGTTTCCTCGGAAAGTGTATCGTATGCTCATTACTATTAACATGAAAAGTGACATTGCCTTTGTTGCAATCAATAACAGCCCCTGCAGTATTCAAAAAGGGTCTACCAAGGATAATCGACATACTATCGTCCTCAGGAATATCAAGAATAACAAAGTCCGTTAAGATAGTGACGTTTGCAACCACAACAGGCACATCTAACACCGGCTCCAAGATCACATAAAGCAGATTTAACATAGTTTCTTTCAATGGAGCATGGTATAGTTGGTACTCTGGGATCTCCAAGTTTCTTTGGTATTCCACCTTTAAAAGTATAATTAGCAAGCATGGTGGAAATTTCAGCTTCCGGTATCTTTCTTTTAGTTGTAATAATATCTTTCATGTACTTAGCATAAGGATTTACTTTAAGCATATCAGTCAAACGCATATGCAAAAAGATAGGTCTAATCATTTCAGCAAAGCGCTCAAAATCCTCATCATCCTTTTTATTGGATGGCTTAGGAGGAAAAGGCATGGGTTTCTGAACCCATGGTTCTCTTTCTTTACCGTCCTTCCTAGCAACAAAATCTCTCTTATCATAACGTTGATTCTTTGATTGTAGGTTATCAAGATTAACAGCAGGTTCAATCTCTACATCATTATTATTGCTAGGTTGAGCATCGACATGCACATTATCATTAACATTATCACTAGGTTCATGTTCATCATCAGATTGTGTTTCAGCATCAGAAATAGAAATATCATTATGATTCTCAGGTGTGTCCACATTAAGTTCACTAGAAGCATGCAAAGTCCTATCATTTTTCTTTTTCTTCTTTTTAGAAGGACTAGGTGCATCTAAATTATTTCTCTGAGAATCTTGCTCAATTATTTTAGGGTGGCCTTCAGGATACAAAGGTTCCTGAGTCATTTTACCCGTTCTAGTAGCCACTCTAACAGCAAAATCATGTTTATTATTTAATTCATCGAGCAAATCACTTTGAGCTTTAAGTACGTGTTCTACTTGAGTGGTAATCATAAAAGCATATTTACTAATGAGTTTAAGCTCACCTTTAACTCTAGTCATATAATCACTCAGGCGTCCAATCATGTAAGCATTACTCTTTAATTCTCTACCAACATAAGTGCTACCTCTTGAGCACTGCGTTGGTTTTCCTTGAAGAGGAAAGGGTGATGCAGCAAAGTAGCGTAAGTATTTCCCTCAGTTTTTGAGAACCAAGGTATCAATCTAGTTGGAGCCTCCTCAAAAGTCCCACGCACCTACACAAACAAACAAGAACCTCGCAACCAACACAATAAAGGGGTTGTCAATCCCTTCACGGTAAATTCCAAACGTGAGATCTGATAGAGATAATAAGATAAGATAAATATTTTGGGTATTTTTATGATATATATTGGAAAGTAAAAGATGCAAATAAAAGATAGATGGAAAACTTATATGATAAAAGATAGACCCGGGGGCCATAGGTTTCACTAGTGGCTTCTCTCAAGATAGCGTAAGTATTACGGTGGGTGAACAAATTACTGTCGAGCAATTGATAGAAAAGCGCATAGTTATGAGATTATCTAGGCATGATCATGTATATAGGCATCAAGTCCATAGCAAGTAGACCGACTCCTGCCTGCATCTACTACTATTACTCCACACAACGACCGACTCCTGCCTGCATCTAGAGTATTAAGTTCATGAAGGACAGAGTAACGCATTAAGAAAGATGACATGATGTAGAGGGAGAAACTCATGCAATATGATATAAACCCCATCTTTTTATCCTCGATGGCAACAATACAATACGTGCCTTGCTGCCCCTGCTGTCACTGGGAAAGGACACCGCAAGATTGAACCCAAAGCTAAGCACTTCTCCCATTGCAAGAAAGATCAATCTTGTAGGCCAAACCAAACTGATAATTCGAAGAGACTTGCAAAGATAACTTAATCACACATAAAAGAATTAAAGGAGATTCAAATATTTCTCATAGATAAACTTGATCATAAACCCACAATTCATCGGATCTCGACAAACACACCACAAAAAGAGTTACATCAAATAGATCTCCAAGAAGATCAAGGAGAACTTTGTATTGAGATTCAAAGAGAGAGAAGAAGCCATCTAGGTAATAACTATGTACCCGAATGTCTGTGGTAAACTACTCACAACTCATCGGAGAGGCCTTGGAGATGATGTAGAGGCCCTCCATGGTCGATTCCCCCTCCAGCGGAGCGCCGACGAAGGCTCCAAGATGGGATCTTGCGGATACAGAAGGTTGCGGCGGTGGAAATAGTTTTTCGTGGTGCTCCTGGATGTTTTTGGGCTATGTGGGTATATATAGGAGGAAGAAGTACGTTAGTGGACGCTCGAGGGGGCCACGAGGGTGGGGGGGTGCGCCGGGCACCTTCGTGGCTGCCTCGTTTGTTACTTGACTTCCAATCCAAGTCCCCTGGATTGCGTTTGTTCCAAAAAGATCGCTCCCAAATGTTTCATTCCGTTTGGACTCCGTTTGATATTCCTTTCCTTCGAAACCCCGAAATAGGCAAAAAAACAACAATTCGGGTTGGGCCTCCGGTTAGTAGGTTAGTCCCAAAAATGATATAAAAGTGTAGAGTAAAGCCCATAAACATCCAAAATGGGTAATATACTAGCATGGAACAATCAAAAATTATAAATACGTTGGAGACGTATCAATAAGCATTGAAGTTATCTTGTCTAGCTATAAAGTCATCAAATTCATCCAAGCATTGGCTAAGAAACTTAGTAGACGGGATTTCAACTTTATCATATCAATAGAGAGAATTTACCTTTACTACGTGTGTCGGGTTACCAAGACCATGTATTTCTTCAATAGGTGGTAAATTAAGACCATGTATTTCTTCAACATGAGGTAAATTCTTAACATTCAGCTTTAATACCTTTTTCTTTCATAGATTTCTTTGCCTCTTGCATATCTTCAGGACTGAGAAATAGAACACCTCTTTTCTTCGGAGTTGGTTTAGGGGTTGGCTCAGGAACTGGCTCAGGAAGTGTCCAATTGTTTTCATTAGTCAACATATTATTCAATAGTAATTCAGCTTGATCGACTATTCTTTCCCTGAAAACACAACCAGCACAACTATCCAAGTGGTCCTTGGAAGCATCAGTTAGTCCATTATAAAAGATATCAAGTATTTCATTTTTCTTAAGAGGATGACCAGGCAAAGCATTAAGTAACTGGAGAAGCCTCCCCCAAGCTTGTGGGAGACTTATTCTTCAATTTGCACAAAATTATATATTTCCCTTAAGGTAGCTTGTTTCTTATGAGCAGGGAAATATTTAGCAGAGAAGCAATAAATCATATCCTCGGGACTACGCGCACAACCAGGATCAAGAGAATTAAACCAAGTTTTAGCATCACCCTTTAATGAGAATGGAAATATCTTAAGGATATAATAGTAGCGAGATTTCTCATCATTAGTGAACAGGGTGGCTATATCATTCAATTTAGTAAGATGTGCCACAACAGTTTCAGATTCATTGCCATAAAAAGGATCAGATTCAACCAAAGTAATTATCTCAGGATTGACGGAGAATTCATAATCCTAATCAGTAACAAAGATAGGTGAAGTAGCAAAAGCAGTGTCATATTTCATTTCGGCATTCCGAGTTTTCTGTTTCAGTTTAGCTAATAACTTCTTAAGATCAGATCTATCATTGCAAGCAAGAAAATCTCTAGCAGTTTCTTCATCCATAACATAACCCTCGGGAACAATAGGTAATTCATACTTAGGGGGAGAACCTTCATCATCACTATCTTCAATAATTTCATTTTCAATAATTTCATTCTCTCTAGCCCTAGCTAGTTGTTCATCAAGATATTCACCTAATGGCACAGTAGTGTCAAGCACATAAATAGTTTCATCATAAGTATCATGCATAGTAGAAGTGGCATCATCAATAACATGCAACATAGCAGAATTAATAGCAGAAGCAGGTTTAGGTGTCGCAATTTTACTCATAACAGAAGGAGAATCTAGTGAAGAGCTAGATGGCAGTTCCTTACCTCCCCTCGTAGTTGAGGGATAAGTCTTAGTTCTTTCGTCTTTCAAGTTCCTCATAGTGACCAGCAGATATAAATCCCAAGTGACTCAAAGAATAGAGCTATGCTCCCCGGCAACGGTGCCAGAAAATAGTCTTGATAACCCACAAGTATAGGGGATCGCAACAGTTTTCGAGCGTAGAGTATTCAACCCAAATTTATTGATTCGACACAAGGGGAGCCAAATAATATTCTCAAGTATTAGCAGTTGAGTTGTCAATTCAACCACACCTGGATAACTTAGTATATGCAGCAAAGTATTTAGTAGCAAAGTAGTATGGAAGTAACGGTAATAGTGGCAAAAGTAACATTAGCAGTTTTGTAGCAATTGTAACAGTAGCAACGGTAAAGTAACTAAGCAAAGCACAATATGCGAAAAGCTCGTAGGCATTGGATCAGTGATGGATAATTATGTCGGATGTGGTTCATCATGTAACAGTTATAACATGGGGTGACACAGAACTAGCTCCAGTTCATCAATGTAATGTAGGCATGTATTCCGAATATAGTCATACGTGCTTATGGAAAAGAACTTGCATGACATCTTTTGTCCTACCCTCCCGTGGCAGCGGGGTCCTAGTGGAAACTAAGGGATATTAAGGCCTCCTTTTAATAGAGTACCAGACCAAAGCATTAACACACAGTGAATACATGAACTCCTCAAACTACGATCATCACCGAGAAGTATCCCGATTATTGTCACTTCGGGGTTGTCGGATCATAACACATAATAGGTGACTATAGACTTGCAAGATAGGATCAAGAACTCACATATATTCATGAAAACATAATAGGTTCAGATCTGAAATCATGGCACTCGGGCCCTAGTGACAAGCATTAAGCATAGCAAAGTCATAGCAACATCAATCTCAAAACATAGTGGATACTAGGGATCAAACCCTAACAAAACTAACTTGATTACATGGTAAATCTCATCCAATCCATCACCGTCCAGCAAGCCTACGATGGAATTACTCGTGGATGGCGGTGAGCATCATGAAATTGGTGATGGAGGATGGTTGATGATGACGACAACGACGATTCCGCTTCTTCGGAGCCCCGAACGGACTCTAGATCAACCCTCCCGAGAGAGATTAGGGCTTGGAGGCGGCTCCGTATCGTAAAACGCGATGAAACTTTCTCTCTGGTTTTTTTCTCCGCGAAAGCAAACATATGGAGTTGGAGTTGAGGTCGGTGGACGTCCAGGGGGCCCACGAGGCAGGGGGCGTTCCCTAGGGGAGGGGGCACTCCCCCACCCTCATGGACAAGGTGTGGCCCCCCTTACGCTGATTCTTCTGCCAGTATTTTTTATTAATTCTGAAAAGTTGCTCCGTGGATTTTCACGTCATTTCGAGAACTTTTATTTCTGCACAAAAATAACACCATGGCAGTTCTTCTGAAAATAGCGTCAGTTCGGGTTAGTTCCATTCAAATCATGCAAGTTAGAGTCCAAAACAAGGGCAAAAGTGTTTGGAAAAGTAGATACGATAGAGACGTACCAGTGCTATGAAAGAGTTTTGTCAACATGAGCATATTCAACTTGACGTGTCATCAGTAGCTCACCCCCAATCCAATGGTCAAGCTGAAAGAGCCAATCAAGAAATTTTGAGAGGAATCAAGCCCCGGCTTATGGTTCCTTTGCAAAGGACGCCGGGTTGTTGGGTGGAGGAGTTACCTTCAGTGATATGGAGTATCAACACTACCCCCAACAGATCTACGGGTTACACACCTCTCTTCATGGTTTATGGGGCAGAGGCGGTTCTCCCTAGTGATATCCGTCATGACTCACCCCGTGTGGCGGCTTACGTTGAAGCTGATAATGAACAAGCACGTCAGGATGCACTTGACCTGTTAGATGAGAAGCGTGACATTGCGGCAGCCTGTTCGGTGATTTACCAACGAGATCTGCACCGTTACCATAGTCGTTGTGTTAAGTCCAGAACCTTTCAAGATGGTGATTTGGTGCTCCGGCTCATCCAGGATCAAACTGACATGCACAAGTTATCCCCACCTTGGGAAGGGCCCTTTGTGGTCAGCAAGAACTTGAACAACGGGTCATACTATGTTATCGATATTCTAGAGCACAAGGACTCACGTAAGTCGGAGGAGGAGACCCGTCGGCCATGGAATATTACTCATATTCGGCCTTACTACACTTGAGCCACCGGCTCTTATGATGTACATATTTTGATGATGTATATATTATGATGATTATAGTAAAGCAGGGCCTCTGTTGTTTCATCTTCAAGAATAATGAGTCTTCTGCATCATAATTTCATGATCACTTGGGGGCTTGGTCATATTCGTACCATAGCCGTCACTAGTGCAGAACCGGGCAATAGCACCGGTTCGTAAGGCCCTTTAGTGCCGGTTACATAACCGGCACTAAATTGTGGTCACTAAAGGCCCCCCCCCTTTAGTACCGGTTCAGCACGAACCTGTGCTAAAGGGCAACCACGTGGCACGAGCCAGCTCCGGGGGCCTGGAGCCCTTTAGTACCGGTTGGTAACACCAACCGGTACTATAAGGTTTGGTGGGTTTTTAGTTTTATGATTTCTTTTTCATTTAATTTTGTGTTTCCATTTTAATTCTTTTTCGTTTGCTGGTATTTTACGATACTACACATTGTACACGTTATGCAAAAATATATATAAATAGAATTTCTAGTAGAACACCAATCATCGAGTTCAACATGATTGTCATGATATTATAAGCGTTCATATATAACACCACAAAAGCAAATCACTTAAGTTCAGAATGAAGAACACAGACATGAAAGGACAAGTACTAATTAAGAGCAGCATGAAGAACTAGCTG
The DNA here is from genome assembly GCF_002162155.2 of Triticum dicoccoides. NCBI lineage: Eukaryota > Viridiplantae > Streptophyta > Magnoliopsida > Poales > Poaceae > Triticum > Triticum dicoccoides. The sequence goes on along the minus strand of NC_041388.1, from coordinate 4,114,015 downwards.
AATCACTCCTGCTAGCTACTCTCTCTCTGGTAAAATAGCATAAAACAATATAGGCCCTGACTCTCCATTATGAAGAATGGCGATCATCCTGTCTCCAATTCTTGCCCTTCGCTGCTTATTGCTTCCAAGAAGCTCCTTACGACTGTCCATACATTTTTTCCATTCTTTGATTGTTATGTCTCCACTTCTTTTAGAAACCCGGTATGGACAGTTGAGATTCGTAGGACGACCTGGTCGTATGTTCAAAACATGAAGGCTACCATGCGTATACATCAGATGAGGCACACAATCATTCGGGATTATCTGTTGAAAAACATAGTAATAACTTCGTAGTTAGCAATGATGTACTAGTTTTAGAAGTGTGCAAAAAGATGCACGGATGTTGTAATAGTAAAAAATAATCTTACCAGGGTATCTCCATGGTAGTTACCGTAGTTCAACACGTGCACTAATGGCACGTATTGACCATAATGTTGAGGAGTTTGATTGTAGATATTGTAATTCTCAAGATCAGTACAAAATCCGACCAGATGATTTTTCTCCTGATAAGTTAATTCGGAGCCTTCGGTGTAGTACGTTCTGTCTACCATCTTCCGCACATTCTTTGAAGAATAAAAATAAGCTGTCAATGGAGATAAGTTGTCAACTATATATTTTGAAATAAACAATATAAATTACTTAATAACTATGTTTAGCTCACATGAGGGAAGAACTGGAGGTGTATCCACAAGGACCCAAATCGAAGGTGTCTCTTGCTCGATTGTAGGATCACCAAGATCCATGGTGACAAGCATACCCTCATCAAGACCATACATCTTGCAAAATGCATCCCAATTTTTGCAACCAAAATGGGTTACACTCTGAGCATTGTACAGCTTTACTTGAAAATCCACACCATGATGGGTACTTAGGATAATTTTTTTGGTTTCGAAATTTTCATGGTCTTCAAAACCCATCCTCTCCAAGACATAGAGTCTTGCAAAGCATGGGATAAGCTAGTCGAATTGGAAAAGATGAAAAATACACGTTAAAATAGTTGAAGTCGTGCTTAATTACGAAAAAAACTATTGTCGTCGTTGCGTACCGTATGAACATCCCAGGTCTCCTCGAGCTTAATGCTGAAGCGCCGATCTTCGTCCAGCTCAATGAACCTGTCGCAGATACCTCGGTCGTCGTGGCACCAGTCGCACTGCCCCGAGCGGTTTTCGTCGTCCGATGAGTACGACATTTCCGGCCTACGTTCATAATTCAAATATTAAATTAGATCATTATTATTAATCACGGGTTGACTATCGATGATCGATGTACGTACGTAGCTCCTCTTTCATTCCCGAATGCATTATTATACCAAATTGTCTAGCACATGGGAATGAAGGATAACTTATCCAATACGAGCATTCAATAAGCAAAACCAAATCATAAAATAAGCAAAACCAAATCATAAAATAAAGTATAGTATTCAAATTAGCATGCATTCAATAATTATAAGCAAAAGTACATCATCTCTTGGTGTCCGTACATCGTCGAATACTATGAACTACTTCTTCTTTTTTTCCTTTTTCTAAATACTATGAACAACAAAAATCATTAAAATTTTATGAACAAAATTAATTACACAATCTAAATATCACCAAAAAAATCTATTAAAAATAATATCACCAAACATGCATATTCAATAATAATATCACCAAAAAAATCTATTAACAGAAAAAAAATCTATTAACAGAAAAATCTATTAATTCAACTAGTTCAACTAAGCATTTACTAAAAATAAACTAGTTATATTAATTCAACTAGTTCAACTAATTAAGCATTTACTAAAAATAAACTAGTTCTATATATTAATTCAACAAGTTCAACTAAACATCTTCTAAAAATAAACTAGTTCTATATATTAATTCAACTAGTTTA
>NC_041388.1:4109973-4111363 GCF_002162155.2 Triticum dicoccoides | reverse complement strand
ATATGGCGACGAGACGGGCGGCGGGCTGGGGGCGCGCGGCGACGGCACGGCGGCGCGGCGGCGGCGCCGGAGACTACGATAGATCGAGAGGCCGCGAGAAGTGGAACGAAGTGTGACGAGATAACTGAATTTTTGTAAGTGCCATATATATAGGAGGCACCTTTAGTACCGGTTGGAGCCACCAACCGGTACTAAAGGCCAATTTTAGCCAGCCGAAGCGGCGGGAAACGAGGGCCTTTAGTACCGGTTGGTGTCTCCAACCGGTACTAAAGGGAACACATTAGTACCGGTTGGAGCCACCAACCGGCACTAAAGGCCGTGCGCCACCACCGCAGTGCGCTATGTTTAGTCCCACCTCGCCGAGCGAAGCGCAGCTGCACTGGTTTATAAACCTAGCCGCGCCTGCCCTTTCGAACTCCTCTAATTAGCAGGCTTCTGGGCCTAACTAGGGCGCGCTGCCCTGTGAGTCTGCTGGCCCTACTGGGCATGTATTTGCACACCCAAGGTCTGCCAGGCCCACAGGGCAGCGCCCCAACAATTTTTTTCTTCTATTTTTTTCTGAGTAGTTTTTTTGCCGTATTTAGTTTCTTTGTGAATATTATTGCTTTATATAATTGTTTTTCTTTTCTGCATTATTTATTTTCTTCTATTTATTTTTGAGTAATTTTTTATATAGTTATTTCTTTTCTGCTTTATTTTTTCGTCAGAAACCTGAATACTTCGAAAGAGATTGTCCAATTTGTAAACGAAGTGCATCCAGTTTTTGCCGTAACCCTCTCTACTTTTTTGAACAATCTATGTGGGTGAAATGATGATACCATGCCAAGTTTCAACTTTTTCAGAGTTCATTTGTAGTGCTTTTCAATTTCCATGTCATTTAGTTCTCAAAACAAATCATTGAATGCATGAAAAATAGCAAATGAAGGCAAAAATGGTTGAAAGTTGATGGCGTCGCTTTGAATGATGCATACTGAATGCACAAAAAGTCTGGAGTTGTAATAAGTTTAAAAAAAATGAAATGCCTTTGTAACAGATGAGTTTAATTTCGTCAGAAACCTGAATACTTCGAAAGAGATTGTCCAGTTTGTAAATGAAGTGCATCCAGTTTTTGCCGTAACCCTCTCTACTTTTTTGAACAATCTATGTGGGTGAAATGATGATACCATGCCAAGTTTCAACTTTTTCAGAGTTCATTTGTAGTGCTTTTCAATTTCCAGGTCATTTAGTTCTCAAAACAAATCATTGAATGCATGAAAAATAGCAAATGAATGCAGAAATGGTTGAAAGTTGATGGCGTCGCTTTGAATGATGCATACTGAATGCACAAAAAGTCTGGAGTTGTAATAAGTTTAAAAAAATGAAATGCCTTTGTAACAGATGAGTTTAATTT
>NC_041388.1:4107078-4109472 GCF_002162155.2 Triticum dicoccoides | reverse complement strand
AAGGCAGAAATGGTTGAAAGTTGATGTCGTCGCTTTGAATGGTGCATACTGAATGCACAAAAAGTCTGGAGTTGTAATAAGTTAAAAAAAATGAAATGCCTTTGTAACAGATGAGTTTAATTTCGTCAGAAACCTGAATACTTCGAAAGAGATTGTTCAGTTTGTAAACGAAGTGCATCCAGTTTTTGCCGTAACCCTCTCTACTTTTTTGAACAATCTATGTGGGTGAAATGATGATACCATGCCAAGTTTCAACTTTTTCAGAGTTCATTTGTAGTGCTTTTCAATTTCCAGGTCATTTAGTTTCTCAAAACAAATCATTGAATGCATGAAAAATAGCAAATGAAGGCAGAAATGGTTGAAAGTTGATGGCGTCGCTTTGAATGGTGCATACTGAACGCAAATAATATAAGAGCATTTACATCATGATCTTATATTTGTTTACAGTCTAAACTATCAATATGATCTTATAACATCAAAAATACTTTGGTCATCAATGATCTTTATGTGTACAATCTGAATTGTCAATACGAGTCATCAACGATTTATAAACCGGTGAAGACTCATATTGCGGCCACAAATTCTACACATAGAGTTCAATGAAGACCAAGTGCTTGTGATAGTTTGAGAAATAACATATTTAAGGTGGTAAAAGGCTTGTTAGGGGAGCGAGGTGGGACTAAAAACAGCTTGCCATAACCTCATTAGTACCGGTTCGTGGTACGAACCGGCACTAAATGGTGATGGTGGGGCCATAGCCTGACCGCAGGCTGACACATCCCCTTTAGTACCGGTTCGTGGCATGAACCGGTACTAAAGGTTCGCCACGAACCGGTGCTATTGATCGCCGCCACGAACCGGTGCTATTGTACACATTAGTGCCGGCTGAAATTCAAACCGGCACTATTGGGCTTCACGTTTGACCCTTTTTCTACTAGTGCGTCAACCCTTTTGGTCCGGCTTCCTGGTCGTATCCGAACCATAGCCGTTAAACATAACAAACCACTTGGGGGTTTGGTTGTATTCGAACCATAGTTGTTAACCCTTTTGGCCCGGCTTCCTGGTCGTATTCAAACCATAGCCGTTAAACATAACAAACCACTTGGGGGCTTGGTCGTATTCGAACCATAGCCATTAACCCTTTTGGTCCGGCTTCCTGGTCGTATTCGAACCATAGCCATTAAACATCGCAAACCACTTGGGGGTTTGGTCGTATTCGAATCATAGCCATTAACCCTTTTGGTCCCGCTTCCTCATTGTATTCGAATCATAGCCATTAATCATTATGGTCACTGGGGGGCTTCCTGATCGTATTCGAATCATAGCTGTGGTACCCCTTTGATCGGCGCAATGCCAAAACCATTTGGGGGCTTGATACGTCTCCAGCGTATCTATAATTTTTGATTGTTCCATGCTATTATATTACCCCTTTTGGATGTTTATGGGCTTTATTTTACACATTTATATCATTTTTGGGACTAACCTACTAACCGGAGGCCCAACCCATATTGCTGTTTTTTTGCCTATTTCAGTATTTCGAAGAAAAGGAATATCAAATGGAGTCCAAACGGAATGAAACTTTCGGGAGCGTGATTTTTGGAACAAACATGATCCAGAGGACTTGGAGTGCAAGTCAAGAAGCAGCCGAGGCTCCCACGAGATAGGAGGGCGCGCCCCCTGTCTCGTGGGCCCCTCGGGCGGCCACCGACGTACTTCTTCCTCCTATATATACCTACGTACCCCGAAAACATCCAGGAGCACCACGAAACACAATTTCCACCACCATAACCTTCTGTATCCGCGAGAGCCCATCTTGGAGCCTTCGCTGGCACTCTGCCGAAGGGGGAATCGACCACGGAGGGCTTCTACATCAACATCCTTGCCCCTCTGACACTACAAAAAAAAAGACACATCCATGACATTTTCGGCCGAACGAAAAATATTCTGTCATACATATGACACTTCTATGACGATAATTGTGACAAAACCCGGTATCATCATAGATGTGGTGGGCTCCTACTTCTATGACAAAAAATCATGACAGAAAATGGGCTTCTCGTCCTGGGCGGGTCGGAGACGCAACTGCATGACATTCTTTGGGCCGTCCATGACGGAAAAAACCGTGGTAGAAGCGAGGGGGAGGAAAATTTCGGGGAGTTGCCAGTTACGGTGGGAGGTCGGGGGCGGAGCGATGCACGTTTCTCTCGTACGTACGCGCGTGTGTGCGAGGCGTTGGCTCTAACTGAAGCCGAGCGAGGCGTTGGGCTCTAACTGAACCCGAGCGATTGCACTGCAGGCTACGCGTTACTGAACCCGAGCGATCGATCGATGGCTATTAACTGAACCCGATGGAGCGATTCCTTCGCTACTGCTGCTAACTGAAGCCGATCGATG
>NC_041388.1:4086267-4106571 GCF_002162155.2 Triticum dicoccoides | reverse complement strand
CCGTGGTGTGGAGGGCTGGATGAACAGTAAACGGTGGAGGGGTGGCCGTGGAGGGGTGGTTGAACAGGACCCCGTGGTGTGGAGGGCTGGATGAACAGTAGACGATGGAGGGGTGCCCACGGAGGGGTGGTTGAACAGTAGTCGGTGGAGTAGTGCGCGGAGGAGGCCGGATGAACAGGAGCTCGTGGAGGCTGGAGGAGGTCGACGGTAGCCCGTGGAGGCAGGAGGAGGTCGACGGTGGAGATGAACAGTATCCCGTGGAGTCCCGTTTTGCGGTACACCACACCCCTCCCCCCTGTTTCGACCGTAGCGCTCCAACACAAGTCTGTTTCGTCCGTTTTACGGTACACCACACCCCTCCCAATGAACAGGACCCTCGTTTCGACCGTAGGAGGTCCGTTTCCTCCGTTTTGCGGTATGCCAGGCCCCTCCCGATCAACAGGACCCCGTTTTGACCGTAGGAGGTCCGTTTCCTCCGTTTTGCGGTATGCCAGACCCCTCCCGATGAACAGGATCCCGTTTCGAACGTGGCCGGTCGAACACAAGGACGTTTCCTCCGTTGTGCGGTACGCCAGGCCTCGTTTCCATCGCCTGTTCCGTCCAAGCCCTCCCGATGAAAACGACCACGCATTCTGTTCTGACCCAGCCGGTTGGCTCCCACGCGTTGTGTTGCCTCCCGATGAACACGACGCATTCCGTTGCCTCCCCATGAACACGATGACGACGCTGTTTCTCTGTTCCGACCCAGCCATGTACGTATGCGCGTGTAGGCGTTTGAGACCCTGCCCGTATGTACGTACCTGGCCGTATTTTCTTTCTTGCAGCCTCGCCGCTGTACGTACGTGTACGTGCACGCCTCTACTACGACCAGTATGTACGTACACGTTCGCGACTAGAATGACAACGCTACGTACGCTGCGACCAGGTGGGTCCCGACTGGCAGGCACTTCCTTGCCTGCTAAGATGTAGCTGGGGGGTCCCAGCAGTCAGGGGGGCGAATCGTTTTTTTGCCCTGATGCACTTCCTTGCGTGTGAAGATGTAGCTGGTGGGTCCCTGCAGTCAGGGGGCGAATCTTTTTTTTTGCCCGGACGCACTTCCTTGCGTGCGAAGATCTAGCTGGTGGGTCCCAGCAGTCAGGGGGAAACGTTTTTTTCGCGAAATACGGTGGCCCATCCAGTGGATCCCCGCTAGCTATCAGGTTGAGGAATAAATATTTTGTGCGTAATAAGGAGGCACTTCCTTGCGGCCGCCGTGGACCCAGCTGTCAGCCTCTCCACGCACAATACTCTTCCGATGGAAGTCAGTTGTTGACCACATTGACCACACCGTGCCAAGAGCACCACGGCGGTGGACGACGGCGAGGCCTAGGAAGGGGACGATGCGGAGCCGGAGAAGACGCAGCGGTGGATGCCCACGTGAAGAGGAGTACGAGGGTGAGGCTGCCGTCGCCGCAGAATAACAGGGGGTGTGGGTGAGTAGAGGGATGGCCTGGCCAGCGGTGGGAGTAGTAGGGGTCGGTGAGGCCTCCGCGGCATCACAGCCGGCCACGGGAGGCAGGAGCACGTGGCACGACCGGCGCTGCTTTGGGCGGCTGGAGCACGAAGACCAAAGGTTCAAGAAGCACTACGACCATTGGATGGACATCGTACGGTCACTAGAGCTAGAGTCGTTCATATTGACTAAGCTGACAAAGCCCTCCGTCCCCGTAAACTTAGTAGGCCCACAAGTCAGCCTCCCACCAAGGTGAGTGAAGGAAATATGCCCTAGAGGCAATAATAAAGTTATTATTTATTTCCTTATAATCATGATAAATGTTTATTATTCATGCTAGAATTGTATTAACCGGAAACATAATACATGCGTGAATACATAGACAAACAAAGTGTCACTATTATGCCTCTACTTGACTAGCTCATTAATCAAAGATGGTGATGTTTCCTGACCATGAACAATGAGTTGTTATTTGATTAACGAGGTCACATCATTAGTAGAATGATCTGATTGACATGACCCATTCCATTAGCTTAGCACACGATCGTGTAGTATGTTGCTATTGCTTTCTTCATGACTTATACATGTTCCTATGACTATGAGATTATGCAACTCCCGTTTGCCGGAGGAACACTTTGGGTGCTACCAAACGTCACAACGTAACTGGGTGATTATAAAGGAGCATTACAGGTGTCTCCAAAGGTAGATGTTGGGTTGGCGTATTTCGAGATTAGGATTTGTCACTCCGATTGTCGGAGAGGTATCTCTGGGCCCTCTCGGTAATACACATCACATAAGCCTTGCAAGCATTGCAACTAATATGTTAGTTGTGAGATGATGTATTACGTAACGAGTAAAGAGACTTGCCGGTAACGAGATTGAACTAGGTATTGGATACCGACGATCGAATCTCGGGCAAGTAACATACCGATGACAAAGGGAACAACGTATGTTGTTATGCGGTCTAACCGATAAAGATCTTCGTAGAATATGTAGGAGCCAATATGGGCATCCAGGTCCCGCTATTGGTTATTGACTGGAGACGTGTCTCGGTCATGTCTACATTGTTCTCGAACCCGTAGGGTCCGCACGATTAAGGTTACGATGACAGTTATGTTATGAGTTTATGCATTTTGATGTACCGAAGGTTGTTCGGAGTCCCGGATGTGATCACGGACATGACGAGGAGTCTCGAAATGGTCGAGACGTAAAGATTGATATATTGGAAGCCTATGTTTGGACATCGGAAGTGTTCCGGGTGAAATCGGGATTTTACCGGATTACCGGGAGGTTACCGGAACCCCCTGGGAGCCATATCGGCCTTCATGGGCCTTAGTGGAAAAGAGAAGGGGCTGCCCAAGATGGGCTGCGTGCCTCCCCCTTCCCCTAGTCCTATTAGGACTAGGAGAGGTGGCCGGCCCCCTCCTCCTCTTTTCCCCCTCCGGGAATCCTAGTTGGAATAGGATTGGGGGGGGGGGAGTCCTACTCCCGCAAGGAGTAGGACTCCTCCTGCGCCCTCTCCCTTGGCCGGCGCCCCCCCCTTGGCTCCTTTATATACTGAGGTAGAGGCACCCTAGAACACACAAGTTAACACAAGTTGATCCACGTGATATGTTCCTTAGCCGTGTGCGGTGCCCCCTACCACCATATTCCTCGATAATACTGTAGCGGAGTTTAGGCGAAGCCCTGCTGCTATAGTTCATCAAGATCGTCACCACGCCGTCGTGCTGACGGAACTCTTCCTTGACACTTTGCTGGATCGGAGTCCGGGGATCGTCATCGAGCTGAACATGTGCTCGAACTCGGAGGTGCCGTAGTTTCGGTGCTTGATCGGTTGGATCGTGAAGACGTACGACTACTTCCTCTACGTCGTGTCATCGCTTCCGCAGTCGGTCTGCGTTGGGTACATAGACAACACTCTCCCCTCGTTGCTATGCATCACATGATCCTGAGTGTGCGTAGGAATTTTTTTGAAATTACTACGAAACCCAACAGTGGCATCCGAGCCTAGGTTATTTATGTTGATGTTATATGCACGAGTAGAACACAAGTGAGTTGTGGATGATACAAGTCATACTACCTACCAGCATGTCATACTTTGGTTCAGCGGTATTGTTGGACGAGACGACCCGGACCAACCTTACGCGTACGCTTACGTGAGACCGGTTCCCTCGACGTGCTTTGCACAAAGATGGCTTGCGGGCGACTGTCTCTCCAACTTTAGTTGAACCAAGTGTGACTACGCCCGGTCCTTGAGAAGGTTAAAACGGAGTCTATTTGACAAACTATCGTTGTGGTTTTGATGCGTAGGTGAGATTGGTTCTTACTTAAGCCCGTAGCAGCCACGTAAAACATGCAACAACAAAGTAGAGGACGTCTAACTTGTTTTTGCAGGGCATGTTGTGATGTGATATGGTCAAGGCATGATGCTGAATTTTATTGTATGAGATGATCATGTTTTGTAACCAAGTTATCGGCAACTGGCAGGAGCCATATGGTTGTCGCTTTATTGTATGCAATGCAATCGCGATGTAATGCTTTACTTTATTACTAAACGGTAGTGATAGTCGTGAAAGCATAAGATTGGCGAGACGACAACGATGCTATGATGGAGATCAAGGTGTCGCGCCGGTGACGATGGTGATCATGAAGGTGCTTCGGAGATGGAGATCACAAGCACAGGATGATGATGGCCATATCATATCACTTATATTGATTGCATGTGATGTTTATCTTTTTATGCATCTTACCCTTGCTTTGATTGACGGTAGCATTATAAGATGATCTCTCACTAAATTATCAAGAAGTGTTCTCCCTGAGTATGCACCGTTGCCAAAGTTCGTCGTGCCCAGACACCACGTGATGATCGGGTGTGATAAGCTCTACGTCCATCTACAACGGGTGCAAGCCAGTTTTGCACAAGCAGAATACTCAGATTAAACTTGACGAGCCTAGCATATGCAGATATGGCCTCGGAACACGGAGACCGAAAGGTCGAGCGTGAATCATATAGTAGATATGATCAACATAACGATGTTCACCATTGAAAACTACTCCATCTCACGTGATGATCGGTTATGGTTTAGTTGATTTGGATCACGTAATCACTTAGAAGATTAGAGGGATGTCTGTCTAAGTGGGAGTTCTTTAGTAATATGATTAATTGAACTTAAATTTATCATGAACTTAGTCCCTGATAGTATCTTGCTTGTTTATGTTGATTGTAGATAGATGGCTCGTGCTGTTGTTCCGTTGAATTTTAATGCGTTCCTTGAGAAAGCAAAGTTGAAAGATGATGGTAGCAATTAAACGGACTGGGTCCGTAACTTGAGGATTATCCTCATTGCTGCATAGAAGAATTACGTCCTGGAAGCACCGCTGGGTGCCAGGCCTGCTGCTGGAGCAACACCAGACGTTGTGAACGTCTGGCAGAGCAAAGCTGATGACTACTCGATAGTTCAGTGTGCCATGCTTTACGGCTTAGAATCGGGACTTCAACGATGTTTTGAACATCATGGAGCATATGAGATGTTCCAGGAGTTGAAGTTAATATTTCAAGCAAATGCCCGAATTGAGAGATATGAAGTCTCCAATAAGTTCTATAGCTGCAAGATGGAGGAGAACAGTTCTGTCAGTGAGCATATACTCAAAATGTCTGGGTATAACAATCACTTGATTCAATTGGGAGTTAATCTTCCGGATGATTGCGTCATTGACAGAATTCTCCAATCACTGCCACCAAGCTACAAGAGCTTCGTGATGAACTATAATATGCAAGGGATGAACAAGACTATTCCCGAGCTCTTCGCAATGCTGAAAGCTGCGGAGGTAGAAATCAAAAAGGAGCATCAAGTGTTGATGGTTAACAAGACCACTAGTTTCAAGAAAAAGGGCAAAGGAAAGAAGAAGGGGAACTTCAAGAAGAACGACAAGCAAGTTGCTGCTCAAGAGAAGAAACCCAAGTCTGGACCTAAGCCTGAAACTGAGTGCTTCTACTGCAAGCAGACTGGTCACTGGAAGCGGAACTGCCCCAAGTATTTGGCGGATAAGAAGGATGGCAAGGTGAACAAAGGTATATGTGATATACATGTTATTGATGTGTACCTTACTAGAGCTCGCAGTAGCACCTGGGTATTTGATACTGGTTCTGTTGCTAATATTTGCAACTCGAAACAGGGACTGCGGAATAAGCGGGCACTGGCAAAGGACGAGGTGACGATGCGCGTGGAAAACGGTTCCAAAGTCGATGTGATCGCAGTCGGCACATTATCTCTACATCTACCTTCGGGATTAATATTAGACCTAAATAATTGTTATTTGGTGCCAGCGTTCAGCATGAACATTATATCTGGATCTTGTTTAATGCGAGACGGTTATTCATTTAAATCAGAGAATAATGGTTGTTCTATTTATATGAGTAATATCTTTTATGGTCATGCACCCTTGAAGAGTGGTCTATTTTTATTGAATCTCGATAGTAGTAATACACATATTCATAATGTTGAAGCCAAAAGATGCAGAGTTGATAATGAAAGTGCAACTTATTTGTGGCACTGTCGTTTAGGTCATATCGGTATAAAGCGCATGAAGAAACTCCATACTGATGGACTTTTGGAACTACTTGATTATGAATCACTTGGTACTTGCGAACCGTGCCTCATGGGCAAGATGACTAAAACACCGTTCTCCGGTACTATGGAGAGAGCAACAGATTTGTTGGAAATCATACATACCGATGTATGTGGTCTGATGAATATTGAGGCTCGTGGCGGATATCGTTATTTTCTCACCTTCACAGATGATTTAAGCAGATATGGGTATATCTACTTAATGAAACATAAATCTGAAACATTTGAAAAGTTCAAAGAATTTCAGAGTGAAGTTGAAAATCATCATAACAAGAAAATAAGGTTTCTACGATCTGATCGTGGAGGAGAATATTTGAGTTACGAGTTTGGTGTACATTTGAAAAACTGTGGAATAGTTTCGCAACTCACGCCACCCGGAACACCACGGCGAAATGGTGTATCCGAACGTCGTAATCGTACTTTACTAGATATGGTGCGATCTATGATGTCTCTTACTGATTTACCGCTATCATTTTGGGGTTATGCTTTAGAGACGGCCGCATTCACGTTAAATAGGGCACCATCAAAATCCGTTGAGACGACGCCTTATGAACTGTGGTTTGGCAAGAAACCAAAGTTGTCATTTCTTAAAGTTTGGGGCTGCGATGCTTATGTGAAAAAGCTTCAACCTGATAAGCTCGAACCCAAATCGGAGAAATGTGTCTTCATAGGATACCCAAAGGAAACTGTTGGGTACACCTTCTATCACAGATCCGAAGGCAAGACATTCGTTGCGAAGAATGGATCCTTTCTAGAGAAGGAGTTTCTCTCGAAAGAAGTGAGTGGGAGGAAAGTAGAACTTGACGAGGTAACTGTACCTGCTCCCTTACTGGAAAGTAGTTCATCACAGAAAACTGTTTCAGTGACACCTACACCAGTTAGTGAGGAAGCCAATGATAATGATCATGAAACTTCAGATCAAGATACTGCTGAACCTCGTAGATCAACCAGAGTAAGATCCGCACCAGAGTGGTACGGTAATCCTATTCTGGAAGTCATGCTACTAGATCATGATGAACCTACGAACTATGAAGAAGCGATGGTGAGCCTAGATTCCGCAAAGTGGCTTGAAGCCATGAAATCTGAGATGGGATCCATGTATGAGAACAAAGTATGGACTTTGGTTGACTTGCCCGATGATCGGCAAGCAATTGAGAATAAATGGATCTTTAAGAAGAAGACTGACGCTGATGGTAATGTTACTGTCTACAAAGCTCGACTTGTCGCAAAAGGTTTTCGGCAAGTTCAAGGGATTGACTACGATGAGACCTTCTCACCCGTAGCGATGCTTAAGTCCGTCCGAATCATGTTAGCGATTGCCGCATTTTATGATTATGAAATTTGGCAGATGGATGTCAAAACTGCATTCCTGAATGGATTTCTAGAAGAAGAGTTGTATATGATGCAACTGGAAGGTTTTGTCGATCCAAAGGGAGCTAACAAAGTGTGCAAGCTCCAGCGATCCATTTATGGACTGGTGCAAGCATCTCGGAGTTGGAATAAACGCTTTGATAGTGTGATCAAAGCATTTGGTTTTATACAGACTTTCGGAGAAGCCTGTATTTACAAGAAAGTGAGTGGGAGCTCTGTAGCATTTCTAATATTATATGTGGATGACATATTGCTGATTGGAAATAATATAGAATTTCTGGATAGCATAAAGGGATACTTGAATAAAAGTTTTTCAATGAAAGACCTCGGTGAAGCTGCATACATATTAGGCATTAAGATCTATAGAGATAGATCAAGACGCTTAATTGGACTTTCACAAAGCACATACCTTGACAAAATTTTGAAAAAGTTCAAAATGGATCAAGCAAAGAAAGGGTTCTTGCCTGTGTTACAAGGTGTGAAGTTGAGTAAGACTCAATGCCCGACCACTGCAGAAGATAGAGAGAATATGAAAGATGTTCCCTATGCATCAGCCATAGGATCTATCATGTATGCAATGCTGTGTACCAGACCTGATGTGTGCCTTGCTATAAGTTTAGCAGGGAGGTACCAAAGTAATCCAGGAGTGGATCACTGGACAGCGGTCAAGAACATCCTGAAATACCTGAAAAGGACTAAGGATATGTTTCTCGTATATGAAGGTGACAAAGAGCTCACCGTAAAAGGTTACGTTGATGCAAGCTTTGACACTGATCCGGACGATTCTAAATCGCAAACCGGATACGTGTTTACATTAAACGGTGGAGCTGTCAGTTGGTGCAGTTCTAAGCAAAGCGTCATAGCGGGATCTACATGTGAAGCGGAGTACATAGCTGCTTCAGAAGCAGCAAACGAAGGAGTCTGGATGAAGGAGTTCATATCCGATCTAGGTGTCATACCTAATGCATCGGGTCCAATGAAAATCTTTTGTGACAATACTGGTGCAATTGCCTTGGCAAAGGAATCCAGATTTCACAAAAGGACCAAACACATCAAGATACGCTTCAACTCCATCCGGGATCTAGTCCAGGTGGGAGACATAGAGATTTGCAAGATACATACGGATCTGAATGTTGCAGACCCGTTGACTAAGCCTCTTCCACGAGCAAAACATGATCAGCACCAAGGCTCCATGGGTGTTAGAATCATTACAGTGTAATCTAGATTATTGACTCTAGTGCAAGTGGGAGACTGAAGGAAATATGCCCCAGAGGCAATAATAAAGTTATTATTTATTTCCTTATAATCATGATAAATGTTTATTATTCATGCTAGAATTGTATTAACCGGAAACATAATACATGCGTGAATACATAGACAAACAAAGTGTCACTAGTATGCCTCTACTTGACTAGCTCGTTAATCAAAGATGGTTATGTTTCCTGACCATGAACAATGAGTTGTTATTTGATTAACGAGGTCACATCATTAGTAGAATGATCTGATTGACATGACCCATTCCATTAGCTTAGCACACGATCGTTTAGTATGTTGCTATTGCTTTCTTCATGACTTATACATGTTCCTATGACTATGAGATTATGCAACTCCCGTTTGCCGGAGGAAAACTTTGGGTGCTACCAAACGTCACAACGTAACTGGGTGATTATAAAGGAGCATTACAGGTGTCTCCAAAGGTAGATGTTGGGTTGGCGTATTTCGAGATTAGGATTTGTCACTCCGATTGTCGGAGAGGTATCTCTGGGCCCTCTCGGTAATACACATCCCATAAGCCTTGCAAGCATTGCAACTAATATGTTAGTTGTGAGATGATGTATTACGGAACGAGTAAAGAGACTTGCCGGTAACGAGATTGAACTAGGTATTGGATACCGAC
Source organism: Triticum dicoccoides (assembly GCF_002162155.2). Taxonomy (NCBI): domain Eukaryota; kingdom Viridiplantae; phylum Streptophyta; class Magnoliopsida; order Poales; family Poaceae; genus Triticum; species Triticum dicoccoides. Next base: position 4,097,183 of record NC_041388.1, on the reverse strand, counting down.
GATCGAATCTCGGGCAAGTAACATACCGATGACAAAGGGAACAACGTATGTTGTTATGCGGTCTGACCGATAAAGATCTTCGTAGAATATGTAGGAGCCAATATGGGCATCTAGGTCCCGCTATTGGTTATTGACTGGAGACGTGTCTCTGTCATGTCTACATTGTTCTCGAACCCGTAGGGTCCGCACACTTAAGGTTACGATGACAGTTATGTTATGAGTTTATGCATTTTGATGTACCTAAGGTTGTTCGGAGTCCCGGATGTGATCACGGACATGACGAGGAGTCTCGAAATGGTCGAGACGTAAAGATTGATATATTGGAAGCCTATGTTTGGACATCGGAAGTGTTCCGGGTGAAATCGGGATTTTACCGGGTTACCGGGAGGTTACCGGAACCCCCCGGGAGCCATATGGGCCTTCATGGGCCTTAGTGGAAAAGAGAAGGGGCTGCCCAAGATGGGCTGCGCGCCTCCCCCTTCCCCTAGTCCTATTAGGACTAGGAGAGGTGGCCGGCCCCCTCCTCCTCTTTTCCCCCTCCGGGAATCCTAGTTGGAATAGGATTGGGGGGGGGGGAGTCCTACTCCCGCAAGGAGTAGGACTCCTCCTGCGCCCTCTCCCTTGGCCGGCGCCCCCCTCCCCCCTTGGCTCCTTTATATACTGAGGTAGAGGCACCCTAGAACACACAAGTTAACACAAGTTGATCCACGTGATCTGTTCCTTAGCCGTGTGCGGTGCCCCCTGCCACCATATTCCTCGATAATACTGTAGCGGAGTTTAGGCGAAGCCCTGCTGCTGTAGTTCATCAAGATCGTCACCACGCCGTCGTGCTGACGGAACTCTTCCCCGACACTTTGCTGGATCGGAGTCCGGGGATCGTCATCGAGCTGAACGTGTGCTCGAACTCGGAGGTGTCGTAGTTTCGGTGCTTGATCGGTTGGATCGTGAAGACGTACGACTACTTCCTCTACGTCGTGTCATCGCTTCCGCAGTCGGTCTGCGTTGGGTACGTAGACAACACTCTCCCCTCGTTGCTATGCATCACATGATCCTGAGTGTGCGTAGGAATTTTTTTGAAATTACTACGAAACCCAACAGTGAGTCCCAGCTAGCAGGGGGAGTATTCATTTTTTTTGTGCGTAATAAGGAGGCATTTCCGGTGGGTCCGAGCTGATAGCGGGGGGAACATTTTTTCGCGAAATACAAAGACCCTTCCGGTGGGTCCCAGCTATCAGGTGGAGGAATCATTATTTTGCACATAATAAGGAGGCATTTTCCTGTGTGGGTCCCTACTGTCAGCCTCTTCCGATGGCTGTTGTTTGTTGACCATGTTGACCTCGCCGCGCCGAGAGCACAAATGCGGTGGATGAGGGCGGGGCCCAGGAAGAGAACCACCCGGAGCCGGCGAAGCCACTGCAGCGGATGCCCACGCTGAGGGGAGAACGAGTGTTGACAGGTCGGCTGCGGGGTGAGGCTGACGTCGCCAGAAAATAACAGGATGTGTGGGTGGTTAGAGGGATGGCCTGGCGGCAGCACAGCCAGCCACGGGAGGAGGGAGCAGGCAGTCCCGCCGGCGCTGGTTTGGGTGGCTGGAGCAGGAAGATCAGAGATTGAAGAAGCACGGTGGCCGTTGGATGGACATCCAACAGTCTCCGCTGTGTGTTGACTAAGTTGACAAAGCCTTTTGTACGCGTCAAAAAAAAATTAGGACAGCGTCATCGTCAACCTAATAGGCCCAGAAGTCAGCCTCCAAATCTGTGGAAAACAGCATACAGCCCATTAGCCATTATTTTCAATAATTTACAGCCTATTTGCTAATTCTTAAGGATATTTGAAGCTCATATTCTTTTTATTAGCATTACAGACCATATATTCTGGGCACTGCTAAAAAATTCAATGAAATTTTGCATATTTCGGTGGGGTCCGAGCTCTTTTAATCACGAAATTTTGAGTCACGTTAAAAATAGTTTTCAAAAAATTATATCAAAATAAAATTCAAAAAACAATTCTCCGCAAAAAAAATGAATGAAATTTAGAATCTTAACTAGCAAGATGCCCGTTCGTAGCACGAAACATGAAGATGCATTTGTATGAGTAGTTTATCTTGTGGGTGAAAAGATGATATTTTAATGTAATTGCCAGTTGGCTTTGGTTTTTATAAGAGTAGAGAGTAGAGAAATCCTGAAAAAAATGATATTTTAATGCAATTGCTAGTTGACTTTGGTTTAAAAATTTACAGCCCATTTCTTACAACTTATAGCCCGTTTTCTGGGGAAGCCCATTTCTTATCCCTCCTCATCTTGAAAGATTTGCAGCCCAGCAGGGCTGAGAAAAGCAAGTAGGCCTCGGTTTTGGTATTCTCCAAAAGAATAGAACTGGGCTAGCCAATTTCAGAAAGAAAAAAATATCAACTGGGCTCGTCATGTGCTTAATAAAAGCGTAAGCGTGGGCTAGACGGGCCACAGCCCCCGCACAGCGCGCAGTTGAGCTCCGTCTCTGAAACTGAAAAATAACTGGGCGAGCTGCTGGGTCCCTGGTGTTATCCGCTCGTTGTGTAATTTTCTTGTTTATTGACTACATTGACAATGGCGTGGAACCTAGTTGTCAAACAATTAGGAGGAAGTATTGTTTTGGCTTGTAATAACGAGGCACCTGCTTGCGAAATGCAATGACCCTGGTGGGTCCCTACTGTCAGCCTCTCCACGTACAGTCATCTCCTGATTCCTCTTGGTTGTTGACCATGTTGACAACACCAGACGGCGGCGAGCACATCGAGGTAATCAACACGGAGAACGACGGCAAGGCCTTGGACGGGAACGAACAACAGCCATGAAAGATGCGGCAGTGTAGTGGCAGGTCGAGGGGAGTACGAGGGCAACAACATGCAAGTCAAGCATACAAATGGTACAAAAAGCCCAAGGATTAGTTGTTCATCAAATTTTTAGACAAAACCCAGATTGAACATGACAGTAACATCTAACCCAACCACTCTTTTTTGCAGTCACAAACAAATGGATCGGTCTGATCCATAAAATCAACATCCTGTGCAAAAAAGTTTATTTTAGGATGTCTACAACTTGTTGTAAATAGAAGCCGAGCACGTTTAGAAGCCCATTTGTCCACCTGAAACTTCTTTTTTTTGCTGTTCAACATGTTCGTCCATGAGAAATCTCTTGCTATAAAAATTAAGCCTCATGGACAATAGTAACCTCGCATTCAATAGGAAGAATGTGACAAAGCTTCTGTTTGCCTGGTTGGATGCATATCGTCCCATCATTATTGTCCTCAAACAAATGTCATGAGAACTGAGAAAATCCTTGTGCTTTTTACACCAACGATTGGTTATATGTTTTTGTCCATGTGGTTCTGCCTAAGTAGACATGAAGATTGAAAACAGTTAAGGTCGGAAAAAAGAGTATGTCGAAAGAACGACAGCTGAAGAGTTAATTCTAGTACAATATATACGGGCTTTAAATGTGCATTAAATCATCACCTCTATGTATAAATTCTCCAGAGATCGAAAGCATCGCAGCAAGCCAATAATTATGTCCAGATCAAAACTATACATTCTGATATATATGATCTTGACAGAATCCAGCAGCATTGATAGCTATCAATGGACGAACTCTTCATTGAGCATATAACATAATATTAGTACCCAAAGTGTACTCCAAGATGATATAAAACTTATGCGCATAAATGAAAAATGCAGCATATGATTACAAATGTGTAGATGATAATATACGGTACCTGAAAAGGTGAGGAGCCAAACACCAACTCCTTGTGATTATTAAACGGGTCACGAATTACACCCAAGGTCTCCAGTTTGGGCGCAGAGTTGAAGCATTTGTACCAGATCGTCTGGTAGATGGCACCGGGCGAAGGTGGCGGTGTGGAGAAAGGAGGAAAACTGCGAGATGGACAACGGTGGTGTGGGCACGAATTCTTGGTATGTTCGTGGTATGAAACTTTCGTGGTAATGGTAGAACTCAAACTGCTGGAGTTTTCCGAATTCAGGGGATGTCAGCCAAGCGTCCACCTTGCCGGGTATGGACAGCAGGTAGCTTGTCGGGATGCAGAGGCATTGAATGGGGCCCTGCTGGTGAGAAGAGACGATGGCTCTGATGAGATCAAATTCAGGAAGGACAGATATCTGAGGACAGTAGAGATTGAGTGGCGCGGTGCGCCATAGAGGGCGCCACCGAGTTGAGAGGACTTGTGTGCGGCAGCGATCCTTGGTGGGGAGAAGCGAGATGATCTCCTCAAGGATGACGTCCGGGAGATCGCTGATGCGGTCCATCGGAGATTCTACCGGTTCCTCAGATCCGGGTGTGGGGGGGAGGGGGGCTCGCCGCTTCTCCCCGCGCTACTGGGTGCGGGATCTACAACCGGCGTCGCCGCTGGCGAGAGCCTCATCTTCTTGGCGCTAGGGCTAGCCGACTCCATTTTCCTTGTGGGCGTTGTGTCGAGCTCTCGAGTTTGAGCAGAGTAGCCAGAGACGAGCCTTGTGGCAGTGCGAGTGGGGAAGAAGGAGGGCTGGGGATTTTTGTAGGAGTGGAAGAAGAGGAGCAGGCGTTTTCTGTACGAGTGAGGAAGAAGGTGAGCGGGGTTTTCTAGACGAGTGAGGAAGATTGGGGAGCGGGGTAATTGGGTGGGGAGACGGAAGCGGGAGAGCGAGTTGTTCATGTTTATAAGGCACGCTGCACTAACTACTCGCTTTTTCCCAAGAACCGCTCTCTTCTTTTGCGTTGCTGCATGACTGGCCATGCATGCAGGATGCATGTGCCCGCCGGCCACTGCATGCGCCTGGTTTGTTACTAGGCCTATTTAATAGGGTGGTTATGGAGTAAATTAAGGAGATTTATTTTCTCTGTGTGCATCCACCAAATTAGAGGATGCGATACTGGATGCAGACACTCACATTAAACTAACATTCAGAAGAACAAAAGTTCAGCATGTCTATGCATCTCAATGATTCACCATACTATAACCAATATACAAAACTGTGAGAAGGTGTGGAAATAAAGAAAATCGGTCGATGCTTCTCGGAGCAAAGGGCCTCCCTGCGCACGCATTAATTTCCTGGGCATGCTTGTTTCTTCTCAATGTTGCGAGCACTTTGAGCATGTTGGCAACTCCACAGCTATCTAGCTGCCTCATCTTGCAATTGATGCTGACACATTTGCAGCAAACACATGAGGCAATAGAGATGACTCACCATGGGTCCATATTGTGCAGTTCCCCTGATATCCTATTCATTGTCCTGAATCTGAAAAGATAGGAAAACAGTAGCTATACTTAAACGGTGTTGCAAAACAGTAGCACATATCAATAGCTCGGCATGACAAAACACGATCATCTGGACGAAGGGGATACTGACCTGCCTGAGGAAGATTACATATAATTTCATAAGTTCTTGGTTGATTTCCACCTTCGGCTGCACTGCTTGTCTGCTCCTCCAGACATGACAGGATCGTTCCGCACTGCATTCAGCAAGTCAACTTACGAATAAGCTAATTTCATCTTGCGGTGGTCATTGTACCTAGTTACGAATGTAGGAATACCTGGAGCACCATGAGGTTAGCTGACAGCAGGTAGATGCAGCCATATAAATTTTGTGCGGTGCTACCAAAATTAAGGTTTGTATCCCTTCCCGTTATGAGAATTCTTCTTGAAGTTGGTAGAATGTGACGGCTTGTTCTTTGCATCAAACTTGCCTTTCCCCTCAGATTTGTTCTTGTTGTTTTGGGGCTGGTTGGGCTGGAAGTTCTTCTCGCGTACCATGTGGGCACTAGAAGCTCCCTCGGCGACCCGAGCACGTGTGTCTTTTGCTCTCGCCTTCTCCTCAAAATCAAGAGTGCTAATGAGATCCAAAATAGAAAACTCGTGTCTCTTGTTTTTCAGAGAAGTAGCAAAATCGTTCCACGAAGGTGGAAGCTTGGCAATGATGGTCCCAGCAACAAATTTGTCCGGCAACACACACTTAAAGTACTCAAGTTCCTTAGATAGTGACTGTATCTCATGAGTCTGCTGAACAACAAAGCGCTCATCAGTCATCTTGTAGTCACAGAATTGCTCCATGACGTACAACTCGTTGCCAGCGCCCGAGGGCCCAAACGTGGCCTCGAGCGCAGCCCACATGTCTTTGCCGTTGTCAAACAACATATACGAATCCACAATGGAATCATCAAGAACACTCAGCAGGGCGGCTTTGAAGAGGGTATCCATGTTCTGAAAAGCTTCCTGATGTGTAGGATTAAGATCGCCCTCAGGCTTACCCTTAGTGGCGTCATAGCAGCACATGATCTGAAACCAATATGCTGCTCTTGTGCGCCACCTTTTATATTCCACCCCCTTAAAAGTAGGCGGCTTCAAAAGCGCAACAAAACAACTCGGAGTAAATTGCCTGTGATCAGGTTTTTGGATTGGATTGTTGAATATATGATCAATTTAGTATGAGATTTAATCCGAATCAGCAGTAAATAGATCATGACGACAATTGCAAACATCAAAGTAATGATGCGGACTAAACCAGGAGGACAGAATCACATACTGTACAGCGGGAGCAGAACCGATGTGGTTGATGTTGTCACTCATGTCGTTGATGAAGAGGTTACCGAGGTCGGGGAAGAAGGCTGTCGTTGAGGAAGTCGTCGCTGGCAGCAGTCACATGAGTGTGCTCCCCAAAAACCTGATCGCCCCTCTCCCATACAGGATCAAGAAAGGCGGGGTTCGGAGGACTGCTGTCCCTTCTCGCGGTGCACGCCGGAAGGAGGGCTGGAGAAGAATTGTGTGGCGGTGCTAAGATCTGGAACGGTGCGAAACCATATGATCCAGCGGCGGCTAGGGTAGAGCATGTCAGGTCGGAGTATAATAGTAGGCCTTTGGCCCCCAAACCCCACGTCCAAGTCAATAATAGCTCAAAAAAAGTCAATAATAGACTCACCAAGGTTTGTCTCAAAAAAATGGAATAATTAAGGTGTCTGTTAGTCCCTTTAGTATAAATAAAATATCATTAATAATGGACCCACCTTTTGTCTCACAAAGTAGAGTATGTCGGAGTACAACCGGCTAGACGTTTACAATCCGCTTCTCTTCTCTCTCCTCTTCTCTCTCCTTCAACTAAGCACAACTACTATATTTAAATCCTTATAGCCTGCTTATGTCATCTAATTATAGTAGTACTTGCTCTAAAAGTTACTATCGACTGTGTAGTCTGAAATGCCAGGCGTGCAGCGGGCGGTGCCCTCGGTCGGCGCGCCGCTTCAACGGCGGAAGCAGTGAGTGGTCGCGTCGCCCTAACTTGCCATCAATGTGGAGCGGCAGGCTCAGCTGGCGCCGGACGGGAAGCGCGCGCGGGAGGGGGGGAGGGGTTTTTGTTGGGCCAAGAAGGTGAGAAGCCAACTTGGGATCGGTCCGGACGGGGAAATATCATGTGCTCCCATACTCTGCATATGACACTAGTGTATGTTACTACTCCCTCCTTTCTGGTTTATAGAGATGTTTAGAGTAACATAGTAATATGTTACAGTACAAGTTACTCCCCACTATGATCAGCCTTGGCCTCTCCCAGTGCTCCACCATGTATAGCTGCTAAGCCTGCCACGTAGGCATAAAATATGATGTGGCACCAATAAACTAAGCACCTATGCATTGAACACTTGAGTTACTAAGCCACTTAATTCACTTAGCACCTCATCTAAAGAGCATTAATAGTATAGCCAGCTGCTGGCTATAAGCCTACAACCCATCTTATAGTCAACATGTACTACAAAGTGCCTAGGAGCACGTGCTAGAGCTGGCTCTTCACGAAGAGCCCGCTTACCTTCTCTCTCCTCTTCTCTTTCCTCCAACTAAGCATAAATATACTACTGTTTATTCCTTATAGCCCGCTGACTCAGCTCTATTGTACTTTCTCTAAGCACATCTAAGCAGTTGCTAGCACCCCCTTGACCGTGGACCTTGACGGTGTACGTCACCTTGTGTCTCATAATTTTTCTCGTCATCATCTGAGTCCTAGAAGATCTCACCCGCATCATCATTAGCATGCAGCCGCCTTGATAGACAACGTGCGCAGAAGGAGTAGAGGCGACTGGGGACGCACCACCACCACATCGTGGGCACTTCGTATGTGCTCGTGTGCGTGCAGCGTGCGTGTTTTTCCATCGGTGCTAGCTCTAAGGCCGAGGCTGCGGTCATCTTCGTCGCCGACTAGTAGTTGATCAACAACGGCAAAGAGGTGCTGCAAGAGATGCATATGCGCCGTTGCGTGCGAGCTTCGCCGTAGCACGACGAACCGGCCGTCGCCGCGGATGGCGCACGCCTCCATGCGGCCGAGTGTGTGCGCATGCATGTGTTATTCACGTGCATTCTACGGCCGAGCGTGTGTGCATGCACGTCTTGTGTACGTGCGTTGTGTGCTCCATGCTGTGCGCGTATGTGCATGAGTTGGATCGGATGGAGTTAGTGCATTCGCTTGTGTACATATTTTAGAGTGTAGATTCACTCATTTTGTTTCGTATGTAGTCCCTTATTGAAATATCTAAAAGGACTTATATTTGGGAACGGAGGGAGTATAAAACATCTTCAACTTAGCATCCTGATGTACCGTTTCTAGTGATTAGCGAAAGTTCATGTTCTTTTAGTTGTTTATAGGTGGGCAGGCGGCAAAAAACAGGGGAAAATGCGCAAGGTTCCTTGCAGACGCTCAACCGCGAGGTTCCTTGCTCCTCCTCGGTCGTCGGGAATCTATGCTCTTCAACTCTTTTCTTTTACGTGAGCTTTGTTCATCCTTTTCCCAACACGCGAGACATCTAGCATCAAGGTGCACGTGTCATGAAAGAAAATGGAGATAATCAGATAAGCAGTGCGTAAGTGAGTCGTGTGGGGGGAAAGCGGGGGGAAACCCTTTTCCGTAAGTGAGTCGTGCACTTCGATGGCACCTACGCAATATTTTTTTCTCCTCGATGGCACGTGAATAGTGCACATACTCAACGACGGAGCACGGGATGGTAGCAATAACATGGTCAGCCCTTTTTTGGAGAGAGTATGTACTACTAGTAAATAACTTTGATGTGTCCCATCAACTCGCAGAACGATGAGAATCTTGATTACGCCTTCTCCCTCGCCAACGCGTGCGCGGTGGCTCACAGCACGAGGAGAAACTTTTGCTTACAAGCGGTGGACGTGCAGCAGTTCATTTGGTGTCAGATTGCCAGAAGCACTACTGTAGAACCATCGACTTCCGGAAGAGGTGAAGAGCCAAGCGCAAGGTCACCTACTAACCTTAGGCTAGGCGTAGTGGGAGTAACATAAGTAGAGGTACCTCCTTTTTTTATTCTAGAAACAACCACACGCGAATATCAAGGTGCTGGTTATGTAGAACAAATTTCCTGCAGTCCATGCTCAGCACTCCTCTATCTCTCTTCTCAGCCAGCCAACAGACGCGCGGAGCCCATCGTCTGTTTGCTCACACTCGGTCCCACATGTCAGTGAAAACGCAAGCGAACCCACTAAACCTGCACATCTTTCACCTCGATGTGCTGGTGATGAAAAACAAATCCAAGAAGGATCTTTGGTGGCCGCTTTTGGAGTTACTCAAGAGTAGTATGATTCTATTTACAGTTTAACCCAAGATGCACATCTCGTGGCTTCAACTTATCAACTACCACTCTATTTTCTTTCATGACATGACCTGGATGCTGGATGTCCCACGTGTCGGCAAAAGGAGGAAGCACCCGACCAAATCTTCGGTTGTGCCCTCGGATTAGACTAGTTGTGCTAACTTAAAAAAATTTATTGTGTACTCCCTCTGTTCTAAAATACTTGACTTCCATTTGTCCAAAAATGGATGTGCCTATATACTAAAACATGTCTAGATACATATATATTTTGACAAATACTACCTCCGCCCGGGTTTACTGGTCCCCATTATATTTCGTGCCAAATTTTGACCATAGATTAAACTAACAAAATGTTTACGCATGTCACCAAACATTATATTTTTGAAAACTATGTTCAAATACGAATCCAATGAGATAATTTTTCTTGACATGCATTAACATTTTGTTAGTTAAATCATTAGTCAAAATTTGACACAAACTACAAAGGGGACCTATAAACCAGGACGGAGGTAGTAGAACGGAGGGAGTAGAATGGATGCAAGTTTTTGTATTGGGAAGAAGAGTACATCCATATATTGATAGAGCATTGGAGTTGGTCTTACAACTGGGACCGCAGTTGAGGAAACCGACTATCGGCAAACCCCCACCTCGCCCGCCATGTGATGGCTGAGTTAGAGAAACAATGAGGTTGAAGAGATTGCTCTAGCACGGACTCCAAGAAATATGGTATCAGATGGAAATCGTGCTGGTGGCGTGTGTCGTACTCCTGGACGTGAATGCTTGTTCTGGCCCATGCCACCCTACTACTCCTACTACTTACTATATAGTACTACTAGTATCAAGGATTCGAGGTGCTGGTTACGTAGTACAATATGGCTACAGTAAAAACACCCGCACGACGCGCGAAGCATGTGAAGCTAGTACAAATAGTGTACTACACTACAGGAATCAGCTACTTTGCCGTCCGCCACGGACGGCAAAAGTGGACGGCAAAGAAAGGGCCGGTAAAGATCTACTTTGCTGTCTGCTTTCTGAAGCGGACGGCAAAGGGGCCTTTGCCATCAGCGGCTGACGGCAAAGGGCATGGCTCTTTGCCATCTGCTGGCAGACGGCAAAGGGCATGGCTCTTTGCCATCTGCTGGCAGACGGCAAAGACTGCAGGCTCTTTGCCATCTGCTGGCAGATGGCAAAGAGACCAAATTGGCATTAATTCTGTTTCTTCTTATATCCATTCATTTTCATAGAAAATCAAACACACACACACGTACACACACACACACACACACACACACA